>NC_137634.1:21445838-21557338 GCF_963383615.2 Lipophrys pholis | reverse complement strand
CTTTTCTTTTCTCCTCATGCCACATTCAGGCATACAAATGTGCTGGCAGGGACCAATACCGCTGTGTTTTCACTTCGACAAGTTTCTTTTTGATTCTCAGATTTTGTAACTGTTCAGAGATGTGAAGTCAAATAATAAAGGAACGTTTCTTGTCTGAACTGTAGATTTACCTTTAAAAAAAGAAAACACTCCAGTAAGTCAACGATCGACTTCTTAGGTGCTTCATAATATTTGATGAATGATCAAAAACCGACAGCAAAAAAATATCAACATGCATTTTAAAAACCTGCACCTCTACCACTTGATCACAAATGAATACGAGTACTCACACACCTGCACTTATAAATATACACACAGAGCAATGTAAATATATTTAGTAATATGTGCTCAATATGGTTTAATAAAATAAACTATTACTCAAATAAATATAATGAAAAGTAATACTGAAATAATTATTTTTTCTTTGCATTTCTTTCTCAAAAACTTAAGGCCACGTCACTTGATCAGTTCTCCTCCATGTGTGTCTGTGGGATCTATCCCACATTCACATACAAATACACAACGTCCCCACAAACTGAAATAACAGATTGCTGCCGCCCCCTGCGGGCCAGTGGAGGTAATGCAGGACAGCCCAGCAGTAATGATCCTCACAATGGCAATAAAAAGCTTCAACTTATTTTTCAAATATTGACTGTCATATAAATATGAACATTCGATTTCATTAAGTATTCAACAATTTGTGGGGGGGGGTACACTTATGTTGTTTTTTTCCAGACTTACTTTGAACACATCTACCATAACTGACTGTCTCTTGCAAATTTCCCAACCTGCAGACGGGTTCTCTTGTAATTTGGGTTTTATTTTAATTACATTTTCTTTTTGTGTTTTTTCTTTTAGTTGTGAAGTATCTGAAAGGCTCAGTGACAAATGTAGAAAAACTTGGTTTCATATATTTTTTGTTTGTTTGTTTGTGTGATTATAATTTTGAAATTCTAACTTATTCACACAATGAATCTGTACGTTTTTCAGTTCAGGTAAAGACCTTTGTTTTATAAAACCTATAAAAATTGAAAATGTACATTAAGATAGTTTTTTTTTTTTAATGTAAGAAATCAGTCCTGCAATTTGACTTTAAATTTTAGTTTCCACTTCATTTCCATCAATAGTTCTTTGGTTAATGATGCTGATGCATCTGGTAACAATATTCATTGTGATCATGAAGCCCTGTATAAATCTAAGTGTATTTTAGTCATGAAATGAACTATATATTCCTCAAAAATACTCCTTCAGTAGACAAATTTATGTTGCTAAAGGTCTGACTCTGACCGAGATTCATGTAATTGGCCTCTGAATTACTGGTTTCTGTGTCTTCTTGGAGCAGGAAACAAGCAGAAGTGGGTTCCCCTGATGATCGAGGTGAAGTCCGAGGGCCCCAGAGAGCGCTCGGCCTCCAGGAACAACAGCAGACAGAATGAGAACCCGCGGCTTCCCCCCAACGCCAGGAACGACCTCCGAGGTCAGTCCGTGGTCGATGATGCAGGAAATAGAAGAAGTTGATAATGAGCCAGTGTTTGTGTGTGGAAAGGAGGGAGAGTAAGTTTTAGTTTGCAAATATTGCGACACCTGTGATGAACCCCACCAAGAACACTTTGGTTTTTCTTTTATACCCTAATCTTGGAAGAAACCAAAGTTCTTATTTCAGTGTGAGGTTCCGTTGCTAACAGGAGTGTCTTCCTGTTTCCCGACAGACTGGCACAGTCAGAAGTACGAGCGGGAGTGGCGCGACGACCACGACGAGGTGTCCAGCGTGAAGAGCGAGGGGGCGCCGTTCCGCGGGGGCTTCAGAGGCCGCGGGCGTGGCAGAGGAAGAGGCCGGGGGCGAGGCCGAGGAGGAAGAGGTACGCACAGCGCTGCACCGCGCACACAAAGGCCAGATACGAGAATTCTACCTGCTGCGCGTCGGTCCGGACATCCTTCATCCTTCATGTGCAGTTTCTGTGTAACACAGTTCAGACACACAGTCCTCGCTGCAGTTATGATGAAATATTAAAAACAATCCCCACACTTCATTCACACATTTCAGGGTTTAGCTCGATAATATCAAAGAGACACTTTGGATCTTTCACTTTATTATTCAATGAACTTTACACTTTATGTTAGTAGAAATAATATATTTATTTACATCGTGGTTCAACAAAACATCTAAGAATTAAGCAGAAAAGTAAGTGTTATAAGATTGGAAATAATAAACAGGATTGTAGCCAACCAATTATGTAATAACTGCCAGTGACGTAATCATTTTGTGTATAATCCAGGTGATAACTTGCCAACCATGATGCAGCATCGTATGTATCCTCAGTGAACGAATATGACGACTATCCCGTCCATTATACATATTTTTGATAAGCAAACTGCACCACACCTCCAAAAAAGCTTTTTTCCCCCCAAGAAATGTAGAACTTTATGTATTATTCCTAATTTTAGCTGCACCTATTATTTCTAAATACGACATTATTGGCTTATTACATTTAAAATGATGACAGTATTGGTTGTTGCAAAGCTATAGCTGAGAGGGAACAAAATAAAGACTACATGGTTTAAATACAGCGATCATACCAACACACTTCCACCACTTCCTGCTCTGGCAGGAGAAACTTCTGGCTGGGGTTTTTTTTTAACACTGCGAACGAGGCAGTGCGACGCCTCCTGCTGACGTGCTGTGGAAGTGATGAGCTCCTCATGTCTCTTCTCTGACTCTACATGTGTGGAGAGAAAGTTTCACAACTCTGATCTCGGCACTCGTTGATCCTCGCTCAGTCTCATAATGATGATGAAGTTTAAATCAATTCAAAGAGCGGCTCATAAAATGTTGTTCGCTGGCTGCGTTTTAGCTGTGAGAGCTTTTTTTTTGTTTATTTATTAGTACTTATTGTCTATTTGATCTGATTCTCAATTGACCTGACTGATTAAATACATTATTTTTTACAATAATAATATAAATGAGCTTGATAAATATTATTACGGCTCTGGCTTGATAGAAGATAAACTTCTGAGTGTCTTCTGCTGCAAAATGTTCAATTCTTCAGTATTTGTTTCTGTTGAAATTGGGAAATGTAATACTTCCAGGGGTTTGATCGGTGATGAGTCTAAAATTCCTTCTTTGATAATTGTAGATCATTTTGTGGAAATCCCCATGGTCAATACATTTTTTTAGGTGGAAGAAAGGTTTTCTGTATAACATTCTTTTAATTCAAACGAATTACTTTGTGCCACGAAACCAGTGAAATTGAGCCAAAACATAAGCGCAAACTAACTATCACTAATTATCATCAATAATAACAATAATCAACTGAGCAAATAAAAGTTTATTTGCTGGATGACTTCAGAATATGATCATAAAACTCTATAAGCGTTTCTCGTGTCACATGAAGCATTACTCATGCATTACTACAGTTTTTAAATGAGCTAAATCTTCAGTAAAATGAGTAAAGAACTGTAAAAAGACGTGGGAAAGTAAATCATGTTAATGATAAAGTGTCGGTCCCCTGTAAAACAACAGTGGGCGTGTTTGAATGAAGCTTTGACCGTGACTGAGCCGTTGCTCTTCGTGTTCAGTTGTATTCCCCCCCCGCCCCCCCCTTGAAGCTGAAGTTGCTCTCACACTGGCTAGTTTGACCCTGACGTTCCCCCACTGAGGCGCAGTACCGACCCAGAGGGCGTTGGAACGAGAGCGAGGCTTCACATCCAGCAGGAGAAGCCAGTTTCCCTGGAGGCCTGCTGGTTTTGGCAGCGCCGGGCTCTTTTCACTTTTCCCTCCCTCGCTCCTTTCCTCTTCCTCCTAACCTGTTTAGACTTCATAAAACGAGTGAGACGGAACCAAGACTGCAAATAACTCGGAGGGAATGTGTAAAATTCAGTTTGAATCTCCGTGTGAGAACGCTGTTGACTGCAAGCAGCCGTGAAGAAACAAACCGGAGTTGATGCCGAGCAGATGAACTTTGTCTCTTGGTGTTTACTCGGCTCTCATGTGAGCCTTTCTCTACAAACCCCTACACACACACACACACACACACACACACACACAGCCTACATCTGCCAGGATACGCACAGCCCACATTCCCCCGGACCATAACCAGAACTAAAGAACTAAATAAGTGAGGAAATACCAAAGACTGAGCTTTTAGCAGGACGTGAAAACAGAAGCGGTGAAAGTGAAGCAGATGGCAGTTCTAATGGAAGAAAAGAGTTAAACAGATAAAGTATGTGGATGAAAGTGAGCTGTGATCACAATTGTGGTTTGGTTCTTGTAAAGTGAGTGGCTTCTTCAAGTTTTGTTTTTCACTCAACCAGGCATTTAGAGCTTTATGATAGCAGATCATGATGTCTTTGTTTGAAAGCTTTTTATTCTCATCCCATCACCTTTGGTTGAATTTGATGCGAGTTCTTCACAATCCCATAACTCTTAAGACCTTTTTTAATATCTATAATATTTAAAACTAGCAGAAAGCAGATGAATTCAGGTCGCTAAGCAGATACTAATCATTCCAGCACCCAGTACTTTCAGATTAAAGCACTTAAAATGCTAAACTTGTGTTGCATTTTGGGGGTTTGTTCACACATCAGGGCTCATAATCACTGAAAACAAATGAAAATTCGTAACGTAAGAATGTTGGTACACAATATTTAATAACTACGAGATATGTAGTGTTGAATTGATCTGGAGCAGATATAATCACCCATTGAAATTTCTATAACTAAATGAATGCAGGATGGATATGATTATATCCATAAGACATCAGAAATATCACAAATAAGCAGCTATTACCATGTACTATCTCAGTAAACACAAAGAGTCGATCACAACTAGAAGCAATTAAACTCAGATGCATGTTTTGTGTCTGTAGGAGCACATGGAGGACATGCAAACTCCACACAGGGAGTCCCACCAGACATCCTGGCCGTGAGGCCGCAGTGTTAACCTCTCCACCACCGTTTCTGTCTTCCAAAGGTCACTACGACTACCACTACGGCTACAAGTCCTACGACGTGAAAGATGGACCGTACGGCCAGAAGTTCAGCAACTCTGTCACCTACTACTACGACAACATGAGCAGCAACGACCTCTACACCGTCGACCAGGATCTGCTGAAGGATTACATCAAGAGGCAGATGTAAGTTTGATCAAGTGTGGCGGCGACGCGCCGGAGAGGTTAAAGTCTCTTGAAGGGAGCAGCTTCAGTCAGGCTGCTGCTGTGCTGTAGAAGTGATGAGCTCCTCATGTCTCTTCTCTGACTAAACATCAATGGAGAGAACATTAACTCCTCTGATCTCGGCATTAGAGCAAAACACGACGAAGAAATGACAGGTGTTTGTATGGTTTAGTGTTTTCATTTGGCGTTGCCATGCTGACAATATAACTGCTGCTTTCAGATGATAAAGTTCATGTAAAGACTAATTGTCAAGCACAAACTGTGAGCTCCCTCTGCTGTCTGGAGAGCAGATCTCGCTTCTGCAGATGTGTTGAACCAGGAGTGGTTTTACACAGAACTGCTTCCTTGTGTGTTTTTAAATCGCTCAAGTTCTGTCAGATCGTCTGTTTCCGATTGTTTCCGTAGAAAGTATTTGTTTACACACACGAAAGGTTTTTGTTTTATGATTTCATTGTTTTCTCTTCATCCTAACTGCTTTTAATGACTCTTTTCCTCATGCAACAAAACAAGAGATACTTGCTGACAATCCGTTTTGTGCTGATGTTCATCATATGTCGCCTTTTTTCGTTGTTTTCCCGTTCCTTTACAGTGAGTACTACTTCAGCCTGGACAACCTGGAGCGGGACTTCTTCCTGCGGAGGAAGATGGATCAGGAGGGCTTCCTGCCCGTCGGGCTCATCGCGAGCTTCCACAGAGTGCAGGCCCTCACCACTGACGTCAACCTCATCCTGGAGGTAACCTGTGAACAAAGCCCCCCTAAATGAACTCAGATCCCTGCATCTTTAGTGTTGTAACTGAGCCGCCCTCGCTCCTTTCAGGCTCTGAAGGACAGCAAAGAGGTGGAGGTGATCGACATGAAGATCCGTCGGAAGGTGGACCCGGAGAAGTGGCCCCTGCCGGGCCTCGCCATGGCAAACCAAACCCACACCGACTTCTCCCAACTCATCAACTGCCCCGAGTTCGTCCCCAGACAGTTAACGGATGACCACAGAGGTGAGCAGGAACGATGCAGGTTCTGTTGGTGGATCGCTTCTTCTGCAGGGTCGGAATCTGTTCTGGGTTTTACTAACCCAATGTGTGTCTCGGTGTCTAATCAGGATCTCCCCGAGCTTCCACACCAGTGCAGCAGCTAACCAAGACCGAATCAGACATCTCCAACCTCAAGACGATGCCCAAAGGCCTCTCGGCCAGCCTCCCCGACCTGGACTCCGAGTCCTGGATAGAGGTTAAGAAGAGGCCCAGACCTTCTCCTGCCAGACCCAAGGTCAGCTCAGAGGAAACGTCAACATAGAAACATCTGGAGTCCTTCTGCGTTCACATGTATTTAGTTTTTTAGAAATCAAACGACCGCTCTCCCATGCCGCCATTTAGAAAAAATAAAACAAAAAACAATCATATTCACTTTTTTGTAACTCGATTAGATTAGATTGAATTCCTCTATAAATCCTTAACTTTTAATGTCTTTAATGTTTTTCTGTTTTCTATCACAAACAGTCTAAAGGTTCTGGGAAGTGTCCATGCCAAGTCTTATCTGTAGTGACAGGATGAAAATATAATGTTATCAAATATATTCAAGATTGGATCTTTTAGTATAACACAAACTGGAAACAAATGGGCGCCATGATAAAATATCTATGGATTTGGACTAAAAATGTCAAATAATGTTTTTTATTTCCTCCCGTTATGGCTGCAAAACTATTTTCCAGTTGCAAAGCCTGTGCTTCATTTGATGTTTGCAAAATGTATCTTGTAACTGTAGTGAAGGCAGGAGTTTTCTGTGATTAACAAAAGGTTTTAGGGAAAAGTTTAATTAAACCTCCTTAATTTTGACCGTCGCTTTGGTTTACTAGGTTCTGATACTGAAAATAATAATCTCCTGTAACGCAGCACCTTGAGTAGTAGAGTAGTAACATGAGTCTCCTAGATATTGATTATTATTTCAATGGAAACGGCTGTTTGTATATTATTTGATAAAGAATCATTTATGCAGTCACACTGGCAAAAAGGCACCAGACATTAATGAAGTCATCTGTAAATGTTTGTTCTCTCCTGATTTTATTTTGGTTTGTTGTCACACTTACAACCTGGCCAAATCACTTGCTTTATTATTTTTTTTTAACATTTCTTTTTGCATCGTTCTATCATTCCTTTATGATTTATCTCTTTCTGCACCGTCCTCCTCCTCTTTGTTTGTCTCTGATGGGTTGACTGATGAAGGCCCCCTCATTGCAGCAGCAGCAGCAACAAACGCCGCCGCCTCAGCAGAAGGAGAAAGACGAGTTGACTCGCTCCCCGGCTCTACCGCCCGGCTCCTCGCCCTCCGCCGCTCCTCCTGGGAATAAGGTGAGGCAGCAAGACTGAAATCTGTCACACGGCCATTGGGAGTGACCACCAGTAAACTGAAGAAAAGCCTTAAAAATGTCAACTGTTTGGAATCGTAGCCGAGACCAGTATTTTCAGAGGCTTTCACTTTAAAGAGGAAGTTGGGTTCTAATCATCCACTTTTACTTCTAAGCTCCACTGATTGGAAATATGACACGTAAAAATGAAGATTTAACCCAAAACCATGAGTCAGCAAAACAAAATTGAAACAAACATTTATGTCAGTAAAAATGTTGGTAATCGAAGGTTTTCAGTGGTGTCATGTATCATATTTCTTTTTATATATATAACCAGCCAAACATAAAGTGCCACTTTGGTTTTAGTTTAGGGATTGTTTTTGCTTTTAGAATACAGAAATGATTCTTAGTCAAATTCAAATGAGAATTAACAATATCATTTGTTAAATTATGATATTCTCAAAAAGAAAATTTGTTATAATAATTTTCTTTAAATAAAATATCATAAATGTACAGATTAAATGCTGACATGCTTCTTAATGCTGAATCACCTGTAAACTATTTAAAATCAGTTGATAAATACATTTCAGTTAAAATGAAAAATATTCAGATAAAGGTTGAGTGATGAGAGAAAGTCATGAACTCTTCCTCTTCTTCCTCCTCTTCTTCCTGGTCAGGACGGGGCGGAGCCAGACGAGCCCGAGGAGCTGGACTTCATGTTTGATGAGGAGATGGAGCAGATGGACGGACGCCGCAACACCTTCACCGACTGGTCGGACGAGGAGACGGACGGCGAGATCGACGACCACGACGTCAACAAGATCCTGATCGTGACCCAGACGCCGCCCTACCTGAGGAAGCACCCGGGCGGCGACCGCACGGGCCAGCACACGTCGCGCTCCAAGCTGTCCAGCGAGCTGGTCAAGGTCATCAACGACGGGCTCTTCTACTACGAGCAGGACCTGTGGGACGACACGTACGAGCCCGAGTACGCCACCATCAAGGTGAGGTCCGCCGCAAGAAATGATCCACCAGATCGGTTCTGTCGATCCTGCTTGAGCTTCATTAGGGTCATGTGATCAGGATTACTACACAGACGTAGGAATGTGTCGACATTAAGGATCATTTCTAGAATTTGACAAGTTATTCTGACCATAATATGAACTCACCAACTAGACTTCAGTTCCTCCCGCATGTGGCTTCATGTTTTCTGTGTTTGTAGACGTGAATAGTTTAATTAGCTTGTAAAGCACAATGGACTGAGACAGATTGTTGAAATTTCAAGTTTTTCTTGTAAAAGGACAGTTCATTGAATATGATCGTCCTAATTATATATCAGCACTCTGTTGCATTAAAACAAAGACAGAGATTCATAGTTCTAGTTATTTAGTGATTAAAACGCTATTATTTACCAGTTGGGTTTAAATTGTGCCATATGGGAGCCAAAATGAGTTTTACACCTTCAATAAATTAAAAGATTAAATTTACATTTCAATCTGAAAAAAAAATTTAAAGAAAAAAATTCTAACATTTAAATGTGCATATGTAGTATTGTATTAGATTAGATTATAACACAATATATTTATGTTAAATGAAACGAATGAAGTTCCCAGTGAGGACAGGAGACGGGGCGTCTCTGTGTTGGTTGAACTTGTATCTTTAAGTTTCTGTTACATGAGAGACGATGAGAGTGTGTTAAAAAGCAACTATTGCTTCATGACTGTTGATGTTGATCATATGAACCCAAAGCAAAACCGCACGGCTCAGTTCAAGGTTTCACATCTAATCTGTGAACAGAAACAATTAAAATCATCACTTTGGAACAGAAGCAACAGGAATTAGCTAAACGTGGCCTTTAATCGAAGACAGAGTTCATCGTGGGAACCATCACCGACTGAGCGTTTGTTTGGAGAAGCTCAGGTAAATAACTTGAACATTCCCGGGTTTTAACTTCTGACCGTTTCCAGGTTCCCTCGCTGCCACATTGGAGGTGTTTCTGCCTTCAGCGCTTATGTTCTTCCTCCGTTTGAGCGGTTTCTGGATGTAGAAACCAAACGTCCAGTGCGTTTTGTCCTGTCTTTTGTTGTCGGCGCAGCCCATTGTGGCTTTGTTGCTGTGTTTGTGGGAGCTTCACGCGACCGCCAGCTCGCGGCCGTCCGGCGCCGTGTGTTTTTAAATAAACCCCGCACACCAGGCCTCGGCCTGAGGGGTCGGACCGGCGGGCCGTGGGCGGGGAGAGAGAGAGAGAGAGAGGGAGAGAGAGAGATGGACGCTCGAGGATGTGCGGACACCCGGTGGGATGAGAAGCAGAGTGTGAGTTGTTCTGATGATCTGTGTGTTGTTCTCTGGATGCTGAGCTTGTTTGTTGCTGGACGTTACAAAAGCTGATCTAAGAGTTGTGGACCCGTGGAACGTTCAGGGTGTGCGCATGCGGATGTAACCCCGCCGGCGGTCGTGCTCGAGTCAGAGCGCTGAGCGACACCGGCCAACATGAGGGTGAAAAAGATGTTTTTGGCAGCCATGTTTTGCTGCTGCATCTCAGTGTCCAAACTGCTGCAGATCAGGTCGACACTCACAACCTCTCCGTTGGCGTTTCCTCAAAGTCTTCATCACGTTAAAACCAGATCTTTTCACCTCCACAGCAAGAAGTGGAGAACTTCAAGAAGGTCCACCTGATCAGCCGCGAACAGTTTGACTGCTTGACCCCCGAACCCCCCGTCGACCCCAACCAGGAGGTCCCGCCCGGCCCCCCACGACCCCAACAGAGTGAGCACACACACACACACACACACACACACACACACACACACACACACACACACACACACACACACACACACACACTACTGCTGTTATTATTGTAACCGAACACGTTTGTAGAGTGTGATAGAAACCGTTTCCTCCACCTTCAGTCCCCACAGACGCCTTGGCCAACAAGCTCTTTGGAGCCCCTGAGCCCTCCTCCATCGCCCGCTCGCTCCCGACCACCGTGCCCGACTCGCCCAACTACCGCAGTGCCCGGACGCCGCGGACGCCCCGCACGCCGCACAGGAAGGACCCCACCATGACACCGCGCTTCTACCCCGTGGTGAAGGAGAGCCGGCCGGTCGACGCCAAGGTGAGCGGAGCCGAGCGAGCAAACGCTTCAGAGGCGAGACGATCCCACACAGAAAGTGTTGAAACGTTTTCCCCGTGTCCTTCCAGACGCCGAGGAAGAGGAAAACCAGACACAGCTCCAACCCGCCCATGGAGTGTCACGTGGGCTGGGTGATGGACTCCAGAGAGCATCGATCCCGCACCGCCTCCGTCAGGTGAGCAGGCAAAACTTAATGAGTTGAGAAAACATAGATCTTATTGAGAAATCTGCACATTAAGTACACGTCAAAAAATTACAATTTCTACAATCAATTAAAGGAAAACTACGTTTTTCCACTAATTTATCTGGTGTTGCCTGAGATATTTCTATAAAGAAGCGATAAATAAAGTTGCACCTTCACTTGTCTTTGCGTGTTTGTTTGGTTGTTTGTAGAGCCTTTTTGTGATTTTCCACCAACTACAATTTGCCTGAAGCCACAAAACCTGCTGAAGAAAAAAATGCCTTCATGACATTTATAGTTGATGGTTTTAGCTTTATTAGCAATTTTAAGCTTTTGTAGTGATTTTATCTATTTGCTGTTTTTCTTGTTTTTTATCAGTTCTTAGTAATTCCAGGTGTTTCATCCATTTTTAGTGTGGTGATTAGACCAATAAAAAAAAACAAAAAAAACTACAGTGTGGACAAAGAATAAAAGTGAGAGCAAAATGTTTATGTACATAAGGTTTTCTAACTCCTATCTCTCTTTCGCTTCCTCTTGCTCTCTCCCCTCTCTCCCTCTCTCTCAGCTCTAACGCCAGCCCGTCGGAGGGAACGCCCGCCCTGAGTAACATCGGCTGCACGCCGCAGTCGCTGCCAAAGTTCCAGCACCCGTCACACGAGCTGCTGAAGGAGAACGGCTTCACGCAACACGTTTACCACAAATACCGCCGGCGCTGCCTAAACGGTACAAAGTCCTCGACGCCGCAGAGCCGCTCGCTGGCATAATAATCCCGCTCCTGCCTTCTGACAAAAACCCGCGTCTCTTCTCCCCTCCAATCACAGAGCGGAAGCGTCTGGGAATCGGCCAATCGCAGGAGATGAACACGCTCTTCCGCTTCTGGTCGTTCTTCCTGCGGGATCACTTCAACAGGAAGATGTACGAGGAGTTCAGGCAGCTGGTGGTGGAGGACGGGAAGGAAGGATACAGGTAAACATCTCGGCTCACACGGTCCTCACCTGCCACATTCTACCGCTTCTGTCTGGTTCACTTCGGTACCTGCGTGTTCCAGGTACGGCTTGGAGTGCTTGTTCAGGTACTACAGCTACGGACTGGAGAAGAAGTTCAGGCCAGACATCTTCAAGGACTTCCAGGAGGAGACGACGAAAGACTACGAAGCCGGTGAGGAGAGTCGAGACGCGGACCGTGTTTTTAAACACGACGTCTCACTCAGGAAGAAGAATGTTTGAAGTCACTTCTTCTGTCTGATGTTTTGTTTTTGTTTTTTCCTGCTGGTCACAGGTCAGCTCTACGGGCTGGAGAAGTTCTGGGCCTACCTCAAGTACTCTAAAGCCAAGACCATGGAGATCGACCCCAAGCTGCAGGAGTACCTGAGCAAGTTCAAACGTCTGGAAGACTTCAGGATTGATGTAAGTCCAGTTGTTACGTGGGGATACTTTCACATTTAAAGGGGTTTCATTCACATTCAAGTGAAACGAGGAACTTTCCTCTTAGTGAGCCGAGGCGATGGTGGAGACGGAAAGTCAACTGAACTGGTCGAAGTGAAAAGAGCAGGACTGAACGAAAAACATCAAACTGATCTTAACGTCACAGAGATGAACCAGTGTGTTTGGTCTTCCCCCACAACCTTCCAGAAATAGGATGGATTACATGCAGAGATTAATTCCTCAAGAAGAATCACTAGAGGGTTTTTTTGATTCAGCATTCAAAACATGAATTCTCTCAATCACCTGTGAAGCCAACGATTTACACGGTTAGAAATTCTACAGATGTTTATCAGGTGTTCAGAGGCCAATTCAAGAGCAGTTCCATCTTGACTGGTCGAGACATAATAATAAGCTTTAAATGTAAACTTTAGTTATGCTTTGTTGTGCCGCAGAGTCTTCCAGATGAAAATGTCTGTTCTCACACAAAAACAAGAAATTACTTCAGGAAATGACATTTTCTTCAACAATCAGTGTTTCCGTTGCAGCAGTTAGAATTGGTGGTCAGTCGGTCCAGATCGGAGCCTCTTGTGGGCCGGTGTTGTTTGACCCCCCCCGCTGCATGAGCTCCTCTGAAGGGAGCCGCTGCTGTGCTGTAGAAGTGATGAGCTCCTCATGTCTCTTCTCTGACTGAACATTAGTGGAGAGAAACATTAACTCCTCTGATCTCAGCATTCCAGCACAACACGAAGAAGAAACTGCAGCAGTTTGTATGAGTTTTGTGTAAATATCCGTTTCTCTGGTGTGTCTCTGCTGCAGCCGCCGATGGAGGAGGGAGGCCGCCGGAGACACTCGTCGAGCGGTGACGGCCGCCGCCGGCACCCGTCGCAGCCCTCCAACCAGCCCCACAGCCAGGCCAGCTTAGGCCCCGCCCCCTCAGCCAAGGATGACGCCAAACCCAGCAGCCAGAAAGCTGCCGCCGCCGCTCCGGACGCCAAGACGCTGAAGTAACGGCGGGGAGGCCGCGGTCCACCCAGACTGAGCCAACATCTGCACGCCGCCGGTTCTCTCTGCGCCGGGGGAGGGAGAGGGGGAGGAGGAGGAGGAGGGGGGGGGACCCGCTCTTCATCCAATCATGACTTCTTTTTTTCTTTTTTCTTTGCTTCTGAAAACTTTTGAGACAAAAGCAAAAGAATCGGGCTCCGTTTAGAGATGATTAGTTTTTTGTCTTAACAAGGCAAACACTTTACTTTTTAGCCGTTCTCCCGCGGTGAGTGGTTGAGATTTTTTTTTTTCTTCCTCAGTGTTTACCCCCCCCTTCCCCCTCCTGTCCATGGGACCCTCGTCTGACCCTCGGTGCTGCTGGCTGAATTTCCTTTTCAGATTAGTCATCAGTTTTATTTCTTCAGCATGAGGCGGATCGGAGCCGATTCACCTGAAAGCCCAACCCCCACCACCAACTACCACCACCACCACCACCCGCTTGGGGAGGGGGGGGGGCGCTGCTCCCGACATCACGCTGGACCAAAGTGGCTTGAACCGAGCGACTGACCTTCCCATTGGCAGAGTTATTTAATTTTCCTTGTGGCTGACGTCGGGGGAGGGGCATCCGAGACCCAAACGATGAACCGGGGAAACCCGCCCTCCTGCCGGCCCCTCGCTTCAGACTGGATCAGCGAAAGTTGCCTTATTTTAATGGTTTTACTGCTTCTAACTTGTGGCCGCCAACTTATGCTCGATTGTACAGCATCATGATTCTCCCACATATCTCCTCTCCTCCTCCCTCACCTCTGAGCTGTCTTCCAAGTGTCACTGGCTTTGTTACGAGTTTTGTCATCCTGCACGCTGTGGCTTTCTGTGCTCAACACATCCACCTGCGGGAAGTGCATCACCCCCCCCCAAAAAAAAAACAAACAAAAGAGTTTGAAGGGAGAATCCCAGATGATCTCCCTCTGGGTGCTTCCTCACTTCCTGTCCGCCGCATCCATCCATCCATCCATCCGCCGAGTCCACGCCGCAGGACTGAATCATCCATCTGGATTACTTGAAGTCATGAGGACCGCCGCCGTGCTCCCAGACGTTTCCCCAGCGTGAACACTTGACAGGTGAAAGCGTGCGCAGGTACAGACGCATCAGCTCGCCTCGCTGTGGAGTACAAACATTGGACGTCTCGCTGTAGATCATTGGTCCTCCAGAATTGCCGAGGAGCGCCCCCCCTCCCCCGCTCTCCATGTAAATGTGAATTGGACGGATGAAGACAAATGATTTCAGCGTCTCCCTGCTACTCGTCTCATTGTTTTATAACAGATTATATATTTGCCTTACACATGTATGTTCTAACTTCTTTTTTTCTTTTTTTTTTTCTTTTTAAGGTCTCATGATTATCTTTTTAATGCTTTTAATTTCAATTTGCAGTGTTTCTCCTGTTGGACGGTGGATTCATGTCAAAGCTGAAAGTAGATTTCAGACGGGAACATTAAAAAGGGAAAGTTGTTTCACGTCCACGTCACAGCTCGATTCCTGGTTTAAACATTTGCCAACAATTAAATATTTTTATTTTTTTTCCACTCCAAATGAGATTGGATTTCATGGTTCGGATTCATCAACAAAGTGAATAAAGTCTTAATGCACGCGCAGAGTTTCATACATGCATTGAAACGTTTATCCGTTTGTTTTTGTTTGGGGAGGCTCAGTTCTTCACTAACGTCCTGAAACGCTTTCGGATGAACTTTACTGTACTGCTGTGCCTGTTGGTTCTCGCTCTGTTCTCATCAGCTCGATGTTTCCACCGACGTCCTGTCAGTGTTTCCCCTCCTCCGTTTCTTCCTCTCGCTTCCAGTCGGACGTATGGGGAATAAAAAACTAAAACCTGCACCTACCCCCCACCCCCACCCCCGCTTTGTTGGTTCATATTCAGGGACATTCGGATGAGAAGATTTGACGGAAACGTGAAATTCACATTTCGCTTAAAAAGAAAAAAACATTTAAAAAATGAGCCCCCCCCCCCTCGGGCCTTTGAGTGGGTGAGCTGAGGAGGCGGTCTTCCTGGGACAGTCACTTGATCCTCTGCCATCACCTGGATTCTGGACTTTTTTGAGGATTCAGGTGTTTCTGGGAGTTTTCCCCGCCCTTCTTTCCAAACACAAACTGTAGGGGGCGCCACTCTCACCCCGGGCGCCCTACTCTCTGGCCAGCAGGCCGGACGCTGGAGAGACGGACAAGCCCGATCGGAGGACATATGGCTGGTTGTGATGTCTGGAGACGCCGAGGACACGATTCCATGAAGCCATATGAATAAGAAACAACTGTATATGAACCATTAAAATAGTTCATGACATTACAAATATCCTAGGCTTGTCTTGAAGAAAAAAAAGAAGTGGAAAAAAATGAACAAAAAAAATATATAAAATGGAAAAATGTAAAATACTTGAATGAGATCTTGTATTATAACATTTAATATTCATACTATCTGCTTTGTAGGCTGACGTGATTCGCTATTAGTGTTATTTGTAATTTGTAGTAATTATGCTTTTTCCTTAATAAAGAAAAAAAAACAGAAAATGGACAAAAAAACCTCAAACATCCGCTGCACTGACTCTTGTTTTGTTTTCACAATATGTAACAAAAAACACTGATTTCCTTTTAAAAAATACTTTATTCATGAAGGTTTCCATCAAGAACATCCTTTCACTGCATCGTTCATACAAAAATGGGACTTTTCATGCTTTGTCATAGATATGAGACTGATGTCAAATTACACAACTGATGCTGCGTGTAGGGGCAGTATACGGTTGATGAAATGTAAATATGAATCATAGTAAACATACAAAAGCACGACAGGCCCTCTTTAACATCTCCAGTCATTGATACTCGCCACCAAAGTGCAAATATATGCTGTTTTTACTACAGAATGCAGATTTCCCATCGTCTTAGTGGTGCTTGAACGCATCAGACGAACAAGAAACTGCCATTACTGAAGCAATTTGTCAGATTAATCCTCAAGAAAAATGACAACATGATGTCTTCTTGTAAGTTAAATGCATTGTGAAATATAGGAAAATATCGTTTCTGTGATCCAAAATCATCGTTAAAATTCACAAAGAATCGCTGCACAAGTTTAAAAACGTTTTAAAAGGTGGATTTTGAGTGCGGTCGGCTTCAAAAACCAGCAAAAACACTGAGATCTACAACTGCAGGGAGCTCTTTGATGAACGCGCTCCGTTAAAAAGGCCACATGACGATTTGATTGCACTCATTTTAAATAAAGTTTCGAGGCGTAAACACACAAAAATAGTATTTCTCAGCGCTCTCATTCACCATCTTTCTTAACATTTACATTCCATGTTACTTTCCTTCAAAAACTGAAGTACCCGCGTTCAGAAGTCCTACTGATGATGATGAAAAGTTAAAAACACTCCGCGGGAAGTCAGAACTTTTGGTAAAGTGCTACAATCACATTCCTACCAGATAAAAGGGACACGAGCAGTCCGGCGCTAAAATCAATTACGATCTCCGACGGGAGTCACGAGGAGGTCAGAGGTCAGAGGTCACTGGCCCTTCTTGGGGAGGTCGGGGATGCTCTCGTTGAGCGGCGTGAGGTTGGTCAGCAGCATGTGGCGCTCGTACTGCTTCGTCTGCCGGAACTTGGCGTCGGTGCCGTGGAGCCGGTCGAGCACGCCGAAGACGCCGAAGCACTGATTGAACCTGGAAAGCAGAGAGACGAGGAGCGGAAAGTAAGGAAGAGTAATTCGATGAAAAACGTCTGTTCTATTGAGCACCTCGCTGTAATGTTGTTGTTCAGTTGAAGTTACATCAGAGGACGAAGATGCTCTGAAACCTCTTGAAAGATTTGTTTTAGTGGACCAATTAAACCGTTATCAGCTGAGACCAACTACCAACATGCAGTTAAAGGCTCTCATGAGGCGACAAACTACGATTTCAACAATCTAATCGTTTCACAGGGAGCCACACCGCATGACATGAATGTAATACACATATTATCCAGCTTTTCAAATCTTTCACATGGTCTCGTTGGTCCAAAAACATTGTATTGAAAGTTTATTGCTCCAAATCCAGCTTTTCCTTGATCTTCCTCCATTTCAATATTGGATCATAGGAGCTGCATTCAGAATCTGCTGTGTCTGTGTGAGCTGGACTGGCTCCGCCCACACATGCCCATCTTGGGAAGAGGAGGAAGTACTTCCTCTCGTGGTGCCATGTGCCAGAGCAGAGCTGCTTAATTGTGGGAAGGTCAAAGGGAGGGGCTACCTTGATTAGGACTGGCTGAACCCCCGATGACACTATATAGGGTTTGATTTCTGATTGGCTGGTTGGAGCAACACACTTCTTAAAATGAAACAAGCCAGAGAGAGAGAGAGGACAGACTTTCTTCACTTCTGGGGCGTCAATCCAGATATGGAGACGATTATTACTGTTGGAAAACCATTAGAAAGGGAATTTTTCATAATGTGACCCTTTTAAGCGCGACGTGAATCTTGCCGTGTGCAGATCGCACCATGACAACACAAGCTGAAACCACGCCTCTGATTGTGCACGTTTTGTTGCATAATCCCGTCGACTAAGCGCCATCCATCCAGGGATAATAAATCAGCAAAACATGAACGGCGCCGTCACCCCTGTGGCATTTTTGTGTTTGGGGAGAAATCACCGAAAAGTTTTTTTTTTTACATCCCACATACTGTTTTTGGTTTACCACTGACCAATCCGTCATTTCATACAGCATTTCTATTGGTTAGTTAGTCGACGCTGGTCTCAGCAGCAGTCACCATCGCCAAAAAATTTCTGGTCGCCATGACAACGGCCGAGTCAAGAGTCTGGATACAAAACTTTCAGTCTCATTGTCCATGCTTTTTTCCACATATCTTGCCAAAAAAAACCCAAACATTTCATTTCTAAATAACCAACTCAGCATATCACTTTCTGCCAACCGACAGAGATCAGGATTATTACATTGTTTTCAAACAAAGTCATTCTTAAATCATTATACAGTGGACAATAGAACATGAAATGAAATTCATCCTCCACCAAGCATAACTCACAAACATGACATAGCCTGTTCTCTTCAGAGACCCCTTTGTAATGACCCACCTCCACCTCTAGGGGCAGCACTCCTGCTCTGAGCTGCTGTTTTCATCTTCCACAAAAATACCAAGCACCAATTTCACTGAAAATCTGTGTGACTCTTTTTATAATCAGCTTAGAGCTGCATCAATGAATCTTGAAGACAAAGAATTTCACTGTCGATTTGATGATGCTGGCTGAAATAAAGGTCGAAAAATATGTTATATGATCTTGATCAGCAAGCAATGAAATGATGGGAATGTTTTTTTCTTCTTTATTTAACATTATTGGAGGAGCATTATTACTATTATTATTATTATTATTATTACTGTGCACATCTTTGCTCTGTTAACCCAAATACAGAAAATAAAGATTTTTTTCTTGAGAACTGGAATAATCAAATATTTTTTTAAATTATCGATCGGTTATCAAAATAGTAGATTCTGTGAAAAGCAGTGGCGTTACTGTATTTTCCAGACTATAAATCACCTTTTTTTTTCCTGCAGCGTATATTAAGAAGTGAATTGTAGATACCAACTGAGACCACTAGATGTCACTGTGTGATGACAGAATGCTGCTATAAAACCATGAAATCATAATCACAATGTGTTTGAATAAGAAAATTCACTCCAGTGCAACTGGAAAATTATAATAATTCATCAAGTTTCAGCAAGTTTTTCATCTGCACATTCAGAAATGAGAAGAAATGTGGGGGAAAAAGTCCAGAAAAAGGTTTAAGACGGCGCGTGGACTCACTTGAGGTGGTGGAAGTCGTGATACTCGGGCGAGGGCAGGAAGGGGAGGTGGTAGCCGCTGTGGGAGATGGTGGTGCTGACCAGGGCCAGGCAGTACCACATGCTGGCCGTGGTCAGGTGGGAACTCAGGAGCACCGGCCCGATCACCACGGGCAGCGTGTTGGAGAGCTGAGAGGAAACAACTCCATTAACGGGGTAGAAACATCCAGCAAACCTCTGAATTCAAACAGCTTGATGTTCTCCATCAGATCATAAAGTGCAAGAACTCACTGCGATTTTTGGATTTTTGTTGTCAGGATAAAAACATCCATAATGCAACATTCTGAGGACATTTCACTGTATTTTGCAACAAAAGGTTTCATTCAATTTGGCTTCATGTTGAAATTTTTGTCAATTTCGGTCGGAATTGTTTGATTTTGTGAGAATATAGGTGTTTTGATTACAGAGATTAAAGTTTAAATGTAAAGGTTATTATGGCTCGAATTCACCAGGCTGGTCCACTAAAGATGAGACTGGAATGGCCGCGGCCCCTCAACTGAAATGAGTTTGAAAACTTTTAATGGAACAAAAGAAAAGTGATCCAATGTTTTGGATCTTTTTTTCTTCCTTTCATACATTTCTAGATATAATAACCCCAAGGCTTCACGTGGGGGAAGCTCATCAGCTTTCGATGTACACGCTCCGTGAGTTCCCGTCACTTCGGAAGTATTAGCAGTGAAGACGCTCCTACCACGTGCTCCAGAGGATGAGCGTAGATGCAGACGATGCCGATGGGGGCGGTCCACTCGTGGTGCTGCTTGTGGTAGTGCTTGTAGAGGCTGGGGTGGTGGAAGATCCTGAGACGGAACAGAGAGGCACAGTCCTGTGAGAGGAACGTCAGAAAGACCGTTTCCTCCTTCGTGTCTGAACGCTGGAGGCGTGTGACACACGTCACACTCGTCTTTCACTTGTACATTGTAGATACCGCCTGGATTTACCGGTGTGAGTAGTAAAACATGACTTCCTCCACGATGGAGAAGATGGCCAGCTCCGTCAGGGCCCAGTGGAAGGTGGGAAGCTCGGGGCCGCAGGGGTTTCCTCTCCAGCTCATCAGGTGGTAGCACATCACCACCATGGGCCCGGAGATGAAGACCTGGTTGAAGAGGACCGTCTTCAGCGCGTGGCGCAGCTTGTCTGGATCCACCTGCAGGACGGACGAGGTGGAGTCAGAGAGGAGTCCATATTGTACATTTAAACAGGAAACAGTAGTAGTACACAGTAGTTTAGTAACTCTACAAATGAGAGATTCATCAACAAGCAGCCGTTTTTAATCAATAGAAAATATCTGGAACAGTCAACTTGACCTTGGGACCTTCGAACGTTGGACACACAACCTGTAATAACCTTTCCTGTGTGTGTGTGTGTGTGTGTGTGTGTGTGTGTGTGTGTGTGTGTGTGTGTAACTCACATGTCACATGGTTTGCTCGCCAAAGCTCAAAAACAACCGGAAATAGGCTTCCTGATCATCGCCTCATCTACAATCTTGTATACAAACTGTATAACAACATAATGTGAACTTTTAAAAACTAAAAAAAAGACTAATTAAATCACAAGCGTCAAAATATGTGGATGCACTTAGCAATTAAAAAAAAGCCAAATACTAATTTTAAACCTTTTTATATATGCTTTTTTGTTTGCTGACTAAGCTGAAAAATCATCAGTCAGAATCAATCAATCAGAACGTTGTTCTCCAACGATGTTCTCCGACGACGTTCTGTGACGACTAATTGACCAAGATTTGTGCCATAAGACTTTACGACCCATTCAGGGGAAACTTAATTTCTAAATTGGGCCCTTTTTATTTGATGAGCTTGACGCCGTGAACTTCAGACCGGTTGGAACAAACAAAGGCAGGATGTGCTCTTCCCGGTCGCTGCGCTCCAGAACTGAAATCCAACAGCGATGACCTCAGCACTGTAAAGTTATATGGCTTTGGATATTTATGTCGTCCTATAAAGGAGATATCTCAATCAGAGAGCAAACATCAGCACTACCTGGAGGGTCAATGAACCCAGAGATCTGTGTTTTATAGCTTCATGATGCGTGGCTCGCGGACAGCGTGAGACGAGAGACCGTTTAATCATATCGACGAAGCTCCGAATGTCCGAGGAGTTCGCGTGAAGTCGTTTCTTCCTCGGAGTAACCTTTCAGCAGCGGCTATCACTCCCCGTTATCTCCACGTGTGTTGATCAAACACGGCGAGCGCACTTTGGTCGGGGGAATCATGTGGAAGGGAGTTCAATAAAGTGCATCCGGTCCTTTTATTTGGACTTTTTCAGTATCTCTGTTGTTGCTTGACCGTCATTATCCTCGGATCGGGTCAAAAGAAACGGTGCAATGTGGGGATTTCTTCATCTTACCGGGTTGTTCTTGTCCGTCTGGATGCGGTAGCGGGTGATGAAGTTGGGTTTGCCAGTGGTGTCCACCATCAGCAGCAGACCGTTGGAAACCCAGAACACCACAGTGGGCGCCAACATGGTTCCTGAAGAGAAAAACAAAGGACAAACAGTGATTCCCAACCTTTTTCTTGAGGGACCCACATTTTTACCTAATAACACACGATATGTAAATCCATTCAGCTCTACTTTGGTCCATTTCTTCAATGAAGCCATATTTGATAGTAACTCTCTCGGTACTCTCTCTTTTTTTTTTCCACCCTCTTTGACCGGTTCATCTTTTTCTGCTCCAATATACCAAATAATCTGATTTATCAATGAACCATCTGAATTTAAACCAACCTGATGGAAGGTAACTGATACTAGTTTATTTAATGCTTCGTCTTTTATTTGGGACAAACTTCAATCTTCTCATCTTGTCTTCAACTTCATGATTATCTGGAAATCCTACTTATGTCTCTTCCAAGTTCTGGAACCCCAAACATGTTCATGGACAACATTTCTCTTTAAGTTAATTAGTCATAGCTGTTCTCAGTAACTATATCTGAAACAGTATACTTCTTGTTATCGGCTTTATGTTTCTGTTTCTAGCTTCATCAGCGGTGCGGCGCAGGAAGTTCCTCCGGCTATCGATTAGACAGACTTCCTAAGAACAGAAAGGAATTGTCGAAAGACTTGGAACCAGGAGAGCAATAAACTCAGGTCAATCAAGATGTTCTGGAAGCGGAGCAGAACAGTGAGGGCCTGTTTGAGGGGTTTTTCCCGTCGCTGCTGTTGTTTCTTACCCAAGTAGAACAAAGCTTCATCGTGACCCTCGAACGCCACGTACAACTTGGTCCACAGGTTCTGCCAGAAATCTCCTGAAGCGCCCCAAAATCTCTGGAGGTGCCTTGAAGAACAATCAGAGTTTTTAGACATCAAGAGTCGTGATCGAGCGATCTGTTGTTCAACAGCCTTGTTGCTTCACACTCAATAAAAAACATGCTGTTGAACCCTTTTCCGATGATATTTAGACCAGTTATGTTACTTCTACTACATCGAGTACGTTTGTGTGTAGTTTAGTCTGTCTACAAAGAAACGGTGAAGGACAACGAGGAAGACAAAGTACACAAAGTACACGGGGAGAACATGCAAACATCATGGAGAAAGACCTCCAAGCCCAAACTCCAACCAGTGATATTGGTGCAAACACTTTATTATCAAACCAACCAACCAACCAAATGACCAACCAACTAACCATCCATCTGACCAACCAACCAACCAACCAACTGTCTTACTGTCCAACCGAACAACCAACCAACTAACCAACTAGCCAGCCCTCTACCCAACCATCCAACTGACCAACCAACCAACCAACCAATGAACCGACCAACCAACTAGCCAGCTCTCTATCCAACCATCCAACTGACCAACCAACCAACCAATGAACCGACCAACCAACCAACCAACCAATGAACCAACCAACCAACCAACTAACCAGCCATCTATCCAACCATCCAACCGACCAACCAACCAACCAACCACCATCAGTTTGTCTCCATCAGGTCTGAAAAGACGCCATTCACCGTTACATAAAACATCCCAACCTGTTTCTTGATCACTCTTTTCATGTCGTGAGCAAATACAGATTGTTTTGTTTCGTTAGTCATTAAGTATTAGTAGTTAACAGTCAGTCTTGTCAGGGCTAGTGACATCATGTCCTGGTGAACATAACATGGTCTACAGGTTCTGCAGCAAAATCTCCTCCTGCTCTGTCCTCCAGTTCAAATGTGTCTGAACCCGAGGATGAATCATCATCATCATCCTGTTCTTGTCAGGTGTCAGCCCACAATGTCTTTTGACTATCTTTTATTTCCAGATCCAATGAATGTAATCTCACCTTCTTGTTATATTTAGTTCAAACAAGTCGAGCCCTGTCATGACCCAACGCCCTGTCCAGGTCATATCTGCGTCTCTCCTAAGTGTCCTGCCATGTCTGATCTCAATCAGTCCTTTCCTGCTATACCAAGTCTTTAATTTCCCACCATGTCCACTCTCAGAGACAACAAGCCAGTTACAAAGATTAACAGAGTGATTAAAAAAAAGACTTCCTTCAGTCGGGTCTCATGAACTGTATTCCTCCAAAAAACAAGCCTCAACATCTAATCCCATCAACTTTAGTCACATTTGGTACTTTTTATTTGTCCCCCTAATCCAGTGATATGAAATCCCATCACGCTCTGTCCCATCACATCAAGCAGCTACATGTCCTGCTGTGTTTATGTGCCGACCCATTCCTCTTCACCCTGTCCTACCGTGACCCTGTGCCTGAGTCCAGTTTCACTCCAGTAATGTCACCTAACAGGTTCAGCCGTGGCCGGCCGCTGCAGGGCGGCGTGGCGGTCCTACCATGTCAGAGAGTTGCCGAAGGCCGCCAAGAACAGGATTCCAGATCCGATGACAAAAGCAGCTTTCTTCACACAGTCCCACAGTCTTCCCGGGTTGTCCTGGGCAGAGGAAAAGCAAAGGATTGTGTATGAGGCCCCTCTGTTACTCTGATGAAACCGTGCAATCTCATGATGTTGCGCTCTATTAGCATTTCCCATGGAAACCCCTCACGGTGCAGAACGGTCTCTAAAACAACAGTGAGGCTCTGGCTGAAAACACAAAGAGTCTTTCTAACAAAAAAAACAAAAACATATTTAGGCACTGGATTACTTATTTTTTCACAAGTATCAGGTAATATAATGGGTCCAGAGAGCGAAAGAAAATTAAAAAAAACTCTGTTGCTACATCACAAGAAGATATGCCATTGAATAACTGGACTGCGACCTCCTCAGTGTTACATTCAATTCAAATTGAGTCTTTATCTGCATCAGCAAATGCACATTATGAGACAGCAGCACAGAGAGAAACCGGATCAGCTCACTCAGTGGGAATTAAGTCCAGGGATTGATGTCACATTCAGCAGACCCTCGAAAATACCAGCTTTTAATGCAGGCCGCCTGCAGCTCCGTCATGGCAACGGCGTGGGAAGGGGGAAGGCTACACAAATGTCGAGGCGGTCTCAGGAGTAGACCATTTCTACACAATCAGGTCTTACAGACGCAGGAGAATATTTAGTGTAAATTGCATGAGGAGTAAATATTTCCCCACACGGTGATGTCACCACGGCCTGTTTGCTCGCTACAGAACATCAGTGTGTTTAGGTAAAACACATAAAATGCACCCAGTCAGGTTGAACGTGTTTGGAAAGGTCTCAGAGGAGTCAATGCTAAACAAAGCTGTCGATTAGAGGACTGCCTCATCCGACAGGCCGAGTCATATGAACTTTATATAACACAAATCATGCGTGTTACAAAAATTGTTTTTCTTTGTAAACAAACACAGTTCGCCCACATTGAACAAAGTAGGGACGTGCACAGATTTCACTTCGGGTGTGTGTAACATGTTTGGAGGGAGCCTACGAAGATTTATGCACACCTATAATGACTTTAAAATTCCTCCATTGAATCTTTTCTTTGTGAATTACCTCACTCTGTCAGGCCTTTTGCCAGCCTTTCACCACGCCTGAGCCTGCAAGTCCTGACTGAGGGCAACTGAAACCCACAGCTACAGGCAAATACACAGGTGGAGGTAAAGACAGAGACATTTACAGGTGAATGTGTACGAATCTCTGGAGGCACACACCAGACATATTACACACACACATTTCACCATACAAGTCCAAATCTGTAGAAACAGGAAATATCAATCCTCATAGATAGAAGACGATACGTGTGTTTTTCGAGCAGCTTATAAAACATCAGATGTTGCAAACAGACCTTCACTAAATCTCACGTTTACCTCAATTCCATCTTCTGCTTGTACCACTCATGACAGTGACGCTCAACGCAACGTCAAGATACACAGCAAACCAAAATTGTGAGGAATTTAGGCAGCCCTAATGACACTTCGAAGCAGCTGGAGGCAGCTGTTGTAGGAGATTTACACACCTGACAGAAGTCAAACTTAAGTACAGACAGTACAATACTGACATTTACGTAACAACATAACACGTCAGGAAACCACAATAATGACTAATACATGACAGATAAAAGGTTGTACCTGCTTTGTCTGAGTCACTGTCATATTACAGCTGAGGTGCATGTGTTTGATGATCCGTCTGCTCTATTGAATGATAACAATAGCAAAGGTTTTAAGGTGTTTTGCCGTTACCTGTTGGCCACCGCTCGTCATGCTCGCCTCCTGTCCTCTCGAATCTGTAAATTCAACAATACACACATTATATTTGCCTGTTTCAGCTTCTTAACATCACAGTTTCACAACATATTTGAAGTTAAAGTCCATGACTGACGTTAAAAAGTAAGATTTGGGAAGCAGATGAAGGTGTGTGTCTTAAAGTGGCAGAATTCAAACAGTGACTCTTTCATCACAAAAACTATTCTGTTAAGGTCTCGCTGGGCTTTTTTATCTTTCCACGGTACAGTAATCATCTAAGTGCAGTGTAGCCTGGTGAATCAAAATTACAGCCGGGGGATTATACACACATAATCCTATTAGAATTCATCCTTGCAGTGCATACTTTTTCAGTCAAATTCTTGGGGATCAACCTGCCTCGCATCTACTTTGTGTCCCTCTATTTGTAGAAATGGGACAGAAGAACAAGGAACAGACACATAATAGAGTTGTAAAGGCTGTTTCTAATGCTCACTTCAATTATTAACAACTTCAACTGATTACTTTGTTGGGTTATTAATTCATTTTGCAGTATTAATGTGCTAACATCTGAAAAAATATGTTTTTTTAAATAGACGTGTGAGAGTGTGAAGCATCTTTTGATGCTGTTTTTTAGTCTTCATAATTAGTTTGTACCACGTTGTGGTTGTTTTGTATGGTTAATTCATGTGTTTTTGTCATGTTTTTGAACTTTTTATGGTCATATTTTGACTTAATGCTAATGCTATTTACCTTTGTGTTTATTAGCAATGTCTCTGTGATTGTTTTATGTTACTCAGTGAGCACTTTGTATCTATTTGTGGTCATTCTTGGTCTATTTCTGTTAGTTTCCTGTGCCTTTGTCCCTCCTCTGTTCCTGTGGGACCCTGTACCTATCACCAAGAGGCAACTTCTATAATCCTTCCATAAGTACAACCCCTGTTTTTTCCCCTAACGAGACGGGTTAGTGCAGGGGTGTCAAACTCAGATCCTCGTGGGCCGCAGCCCTGCACGTTTTCAATGTCTCCCTCCCCTGAATGTCCTGATGGTTCATCATCACATTCAGCACAAAGCCAGATAACGAGCTGCTCATTGCAATCAGCTGTGTTGAAGCTGGGAGACATGCAAAACGTGCAGGGCTGCGGCCCTGGAGTTCGACACGTGTGGGTTAGTGTGTGAACCACATTTTCAAGTCTCACAGTGAAAACAACAGAATACGCTAAACTGATTACAGCTTGTTGGGTGTATATACTATTAAAGCGTCATCAGACACAAAGCATGGTAACACAAATTATATTTATATTATGAAGCAGATTAATTCAATTTAAACCTCACTGGAGTAACTTTCCCCTTGATGATCAAAAGGCAGCCCATGAACCATTTTGAGAGGTGATTATAATATTGGTTACATTTCATAAGAAGTATATAAGAAAGTAATTTGAAGCATAGTTGAACCTTGATGTGCACGAGCTCCGTCACAATTAATAATGATGATAACAAAAATAATAATAATACTACGAATAATAATGATAATAATAATAATGTGCACTTTTTAGAGTTTCTGCTTTAGAAAGCTGCTTTAACGCATGTAATTTCAAACAAGGATCTAAAATAAAGATTCTGTTGCAAAGTAGTAAAACACAATGAGATTAAAGTGATCATGAAACATTGATGAATGATAAACAGAAGATGCACTGGTTTTCCGGGAACGCACCACATGTGTCGATTAGCCTGTACAAACCTGTTTACCATCGCCTTTTTAAAATATATAACAAAAGTTTGATTGCGTGGAAATGACGAACAGACTCACCGCAGACTTTAGTCCCCGCCGTCATGTCTCAGTGTGTGTGTGTGTTTCTGTGTGTGTCTCTGATTCTCCGCACACGAGCTCCGTTTATTTACAACAACCGGCCTCTTCTGATTGGCTGAAACATGGTCAGCTGACCGAACCGGTACCCGGAAGTGAGCCTCCCCCGACTCCCTGTTGTTGCTGTGCAGTCCTGAAGCGCGCGTGCGTGCGTGTGTGCTAATGTGTGTGTGTGTGTGATTTATCGAGGTGAAGGTTGAAGCCCAGTGGTCTCTGCCGTGGTTTTATCTCGTTAAACTGATAACTGTCCGTTAAAAATTAATCACCAACAAAATGAACGATTCATAGAAAAAACATCACCACAGTCACTTCATGTCAACTTCAAACTGCAGTAGAATCTGGTGACTTTTTACTGAGTTATATTAACAACTAGAATCAGAATTTGGATTATTCCCCAATTAAAACAAGGTATCAACTCAAACTATTTATACATTTTTGACTAAATAAGTCCAAATCACTTCTAAAAATGTGAATTAATTAGAGCTATAATTTAACTAGTTGTTAGTTGAACCCTAAAGTATGTTTTGAATTATTTCCTCTGTGAAATAAACAATTTAGTCTCTTTAAAATTGGTTTGGATCTCCATATGGTCTTTTTTTATAACATTTTTTGCATCTATTTGCTGATTTTTGATTTTTTTTACAGTTTGTGAGTGTTTTATGTACGTTTTTGCCTCGTTGTAGTTATTTTCTAACTTTTTTTCCACAAATTTTAATTTCTTGGTAATTCTTCACCCCTTTGCAGTCATTTTAAGCTTCAGGATTTCATCCTGTGGTGAATATGTTTAATCTCTTTGAGTCTGTTGTATGAAGTATTTAGTCTGCGTTTGTTACTGGTTTTTTTTAATCATGTGTGTGTGTTCTGAGGAAGTTTTGCATCTCTTGCATAATTTTTTATCCTTTTGCAGATATTTTATGTTGCAAAATAAAGGGGTTTCTCTCTGTCCATTCTGTTTCTGGCAATTTTACATATTTTAGTCAGAGCAGACTAATTCCAAAGTATTTGTGATGTGTTACTGAATCTACTCAAGTAGATATCTATACTTTCCCTGATTATTCACTTTTAATTATCTTTCACTCCTGCCTTCTTTATTTTCAATAATATTTTAGGTATTGATTCAATAGAAGTTAAATCATAATCTGTGTTTGTTATTGTTTTTCATGTTCACAGTATTACGAAAACAACAGCGTACCTTAACCACCACCAAGGTTCAAGATATTCAGTATCAATAAAGTTAAAATTGCATTTTGTACATTCTGTACTTTCTTTTCACCGGAGTAAATCTGTACTTCTTAACTAGTGTGAGTACTTTTGGTAACTCGGAGTCTACTTTATGACACTTTTTGCTTGTGTAACTGATTTCTATCTCACAGAGTTTAACTTTGTGGGGGTTTTGAAACTCTTCGCTGTTTTTGCTTGTTTTTCTTCACTTTGCATTTACATAACATCACATTTAGACTATTTACACTCTTTTTAAGTGAGTTATGTTTGTCTCAGGTTATCTTTTGTTCTATTTGATGGTTGATTTTTAGTTGCTTGTGTTCCTTTTGCACTTATTGAGGTGGATTTATACAATTTCTGTGTATTTATGGTTGATTCTAAATCACTTTTGTTTGCTTTGATGGCTGTCTTTAATTTATTTATTGCATATCTTTGTCTTTTTTGTGTGTTTTCATGGTTGGTTGGTTTTGTCTTTTGAATTTTTGTAAGTGCACATATTCTACATTACTGGATTGAATTTACAAGCATTAATAAATAAGCCACTGGCTTCAGCCTATTTCTTTTCTTGGTCATTTAAAGTGAACAATATTCTGTTGGTGTTTGTGTTTTCTATGTTTTGAACTATGATGACAAAAATAAAGTATTCATTCTTCCTTTGCTGTATCTATTTATCAACATATAGTTACTCTTTCTTGCAGTAATAAAGTATAAAATCTGTACAGTCTATGACTACATGAGACAGCATTGTTTTTAATCTGCACACCCTGCAGAAATCCTCAGAGGTAAAAAACCACACGGGAGTTAAAAAACAAACAAATCAGCCTTCATGTTTGCTGCAGGAATAAATCCTGCATCAGCTCGGGGGAAGAATCCTGCTGCTAAACTCTGGAGAAGTTAAACTGCAGGTTTTGTGTTGATACGTAGTACAGGAACAAGTTGTCTGGTGTACTGTCGAGACAATAAAATGTCCTGAGAAACTCCACACACCCGGGTCATGGACGGTTTGAACTGCTCCCCTCAGGTAGGCGTGACAGGTCTGCCAAAACACATACAACAATAAAAGAAGTCGCCATCTTATCTTGTAGCAATATTAGATAATATTAGTCCTCGGATTTCTTTACATACGTTTCTCAGTTCTTTTGATCTGATGCCAGTTTAAGCAGGAAAAAGGATTCCCTTGGGCTCCTCCAGTTTCCTGATGAAAATCATCTTCCCACCATTAAGCTGCTCCGATTGAAGTTCCTCTACTCTGCATTTCCATTTATTTGCCTTAATGTTTCACAGCACAGCCTCTTCTGACTTACATTTTCTAACTGATCGCTGCACATTATTATTATATATATTTTATTATTGTCTTTCATGCAGTAGAAAGTGGTAAATCCCATTGTTGTAACATGAAAATGACAATAAAGTCTTTTCCCTTATTTCATTCTAAAGGTCTTATAATAAAATGCATGCCTGTTTGTGGAGGTACTTCTTACAGTAAATAAGTTAATGCCTCAATTGTTTCTATAGGAACGTCCATTTCAATGTCAGCAGGCCTGTTGTTGCTGTTTTAAGCTGCAGTTTGCAGGTATTTGTCACTAAAATGAACCACCTGTGCCGCTTTTACACAACGAGCACGTCGACAGTTACACGCTGATGCCCTTTCCTCTGAATTCTCACCATAAAAGCCCCCCGACTCTTATCACTTGACCCTCGATGACCACGATGTCCTTCAGGCCCGTCCGCCGCCGCAACATGTGGCTTAATTATCAGTTTTCATTATCGCGCAGAGGGCCAGCACACTGTAATCATGTACAGTAAAAAAAAAAAGTATGGTTTTGTACATGTTTGTTTGATGAAGCTGGAAAAGGAGCTGAGGGTTTGTGTTTCTTTGACATTCCTGATAACCTCCTCTTATCTCTGCAGACCTGCGGGAGCATTTATCAGCCTCATTTCATAGAGCGCAAATCTAAATTGTTGTCGTAATTCTTTATGATTTATGAGACATGTTATGACACGTGTTGCACAAATGGGACTGAGCAGTTACATAATTTAATATCGATTCATATCATTGAATTACTGATTGTGTGGCGGTCCGAGTTCACTAAAGATCACATTGGAGTTGCTCCTCTGTTCGCTGTAATCACAAGTGTTTGGCGTCAGCAAATATTCATGTCTGTTATGCTGGTGACTTGTTTTAACCCCCAAAAAAATCAAGACTTGGATTTATTTTCTTGTTTTATATTGCGATAAATTGATTTTCCTCTCAGATCACACGAGAGGAAACCACGGGAACCACATGTCAGATATGATCATATTCATTTCAGGTGATGAGACGTGCATGACTGGTTTTTGACTAACTTTTTCACACACACACACAAACAACAGTTTAAATGGCTTCACCTCAGTCATACTTGTTACACAGATGTAGATTGTTTTACATCTTATGGCTAATTAATTAATAGAGAAAACTAAGAGCTTCCACATGGGTCACATATTTGCAAGGTCAGCGCCACACATTCCAAAATGGACAATAAATGACAGCAAAATGACTCTGACTACCTTCTCTCAAAAAAGCTTTAAATGATCAGATTTACATGTTGAGGCAGGTTTTGATTTTACAGAAACAGTCTTAAAACTTCTTTATTCAACGCAACGGTAACCTCGTGACTCAGCTTAAAGATTTTAGTAGGACACCGGAGAGAACATGCAAACTACACACTCCCTTTGTGTTCTTAACCTTTGAGTGGTTTCTCTTTTATTGTACCCGCTTCGCTCATGCTACACATTCAGGAGTGTGTCTGTCAGCAGCCACATGCAGATTGGGTCATCCTCAGCTCACCTCTGCCCTCTGCTGATGAACTGCTGCCACTGCATCAAGTGTGCTGCAGGGTTTTCAACATCTGCCTCATGTAGTGTGGCAGCTGTCTTTCAATTAATTTTTTTTATTAAATTATTAAAAGCCCATTTTGTATATTTGAATGTGTGTTTAGGCTCTAATATGATTTCATTTTAATTAGAAAATGAACATTAGTTTATACATTATTTGCTTTCAACAATGAGTATTTAAGATGCAGAAGAAACCTGTGACCGCCCTCTGGTGGTTTAAGCTGGAAAGCCATTTATTAAAAGGGAACTCAATTTGATAATATCTGATATTGTCAAGAATAGTACAGAGACACCTTTCTTACATACATTGGATTCTGAGTAATACTACATGATGAAGTAAGGCTGTAGAGGAACTTGAATGTTTACATTGTGCTGTTCTCTGGGATGGGAGGTTGTATTACAAAAAAGGTATAATAAGATTAATTAAATACTGTATGTATGTTTATGGAAAACATTTCCAGTGTGTGTTCATTGTTCCTTGATATTCTTATAATCTATTGTATCTGTAATTGTATCTAATAACTAATTCCAAAAAAGTTATTTCTTCTGTAATTACTGGACGTGGCATGGAAGAATTTTGTTGCAATTTGAGTGTCTATTTATACGACAACTGTGCTCGGAGCCACTGAAAATGCAACTTTTTAAAAAAGGGGTCCAAAGGTGGAACTTTTTGAAAACAGACTCTTGTCTCTGTGTTCATGGAAATGGAAGAAAACAACATTTTGAAAATGCTATGACTCCGTTTCTGGGTAAATAAGGAAATGCAACTTTTAGAAAACGCTCCGACTTTGTCTCCATGTTAATGGAGGAAAACGCTACTCCTGCTGATAGGCTGTGAACGTGCCTGCGCGCCACAGCTGTAGCAGTAGTAAATAGTTCTTCTGCACATGCTCAATAGATGGAAAACAACAACAATGGCAGCCTCCAGTGTGATGGCTCCCAGTCCAGTCTCCTGGGACTTGATAGTTTTAGAGATGAGTCACCCTTAATAACATTTCAATTTTGTCATCTTATTTCATTTCAGGCAAGTTCTTCCCTTTTGTACACATGTTTGTGTATTCATTAAAAAAGTAAAAAAAAAAAAAAACCAACAGCACCCACTAGTGGCCCTACATGAAAACTACAGCATTTCTGCCATCCTGTGTGAATATACATCATTTTCAAAACATAAATGTGAAAATGTTTTGAAACAAAAATGCAAAAAATTATTATTTCCACATGGAACCGTCGTGCAAACAGGATATGGTTACGAAAAAGAAACTGGTGCCCTCTTTTAGGGCTGTGGGCACCTCATGATGACACCCCTGGTCACATGAGGTCAACCGTATTCATGCTGTCACTCTGATGGAGCGTTAACAAACACGTGAAGCGTCTCGGGTCGGCGTCTTCCACCGGCACTGCGAAGGGTTAAAGCCGCGTGTGAACCGCGTCGTCGTCGGGCGCCTCGGCTCTCTGCGCGTCGCGGTTTGGCGCGGTGCGCGGCTCTCGCGCTCCGCGGGCAGCGGGCTCGCTCCGGTATCCGCTCGCTGTGGATTGTGGGAATCGACTCGGGGACGCTGCCCAGGCTTGTTACCGGAGGACGGCGGAAGGAAAAAAAAAAAAAGAAAAAAAGAAAAAGCTCGCAGCTGCCCTCGCCTTTCCCGTTTCTGTGAGTAATTCCCTCCGGTTTCTCTACGCCGTCGCTTCCACCGGGTTTATTTCACTTCCTCGTCGGTGTCGCCAGCTTTCTTTTTTTTCCTAACTGAGCCATTTTATTTCTCTTAATAATTCCTGACGTGGAGGCCGAGGGAGCGAGCGGAGACCGAGCGGCTGCACGGGGAGGGAAGGAGGAGCCGCGGCGGGGTATTTCACCCCGGAAAGCTCGCTGACCCGAGCGCGGGGATAATAATAATAATAATAACGACAATTAAAAGGAAAAAGAAAAAGGGTCCGTATTTGGCAGGTGTCAGCTCGGTTCTGGACGACATTGCAGCGGACCGAGCCGAGGCTGAATTAAACCCACCTGTGTCCGGGGGTCTGCTCGCTGTTGACATGCGGAAATGGTTCAGCGTGTCGGAGCTTCCTCCACCTGGCTGCAGAAAAGAGGAGAATTAACGTCTTTTCTTTCTCTGTTTTCTACCTGCTCGTTACATTTCCGTCACTGTAACGTGTGTGTTTCAGCTCCGGATGCGGGTTTTTGGCCTTTGGAGGGCTAATTGATCACCGGCTAATTGGGAGTCTGCATCAGCTGCAGCTGCATTGATTTTAATTATAAAGATTCAAGTTGATACCAGCAGGAATTACTTTGAATGTTAAAGTTTTATTACAGTGTCCACATGCATGTGACATTTGTAGTTAATGCGCTGACCTAAACAGAATGTGAGGACCAGAATGGAATGGTATTAAATGTTTGCAGAAGGTATTCCGTCCATGTTTTCTCACACTGCTACCATGACATTTAACATGTTATTTGGCCTCAGGGCTGTGTAACATAATTAACTCGGCAAAATGTTATTCTAATGGGAGTTAAAACGGCACATTGTGTATCAACTGTCAACCTCAGCTTGTCAACAACCCCATTATACCACTTTGCCTTTGCTGATGTTATTGAAGTAAACAAAATAGGAAAAACCAAAGTTGGTATGTAGTAACAAACTCCCAGGTGTCAAATATATGGCCTGTGGGCCAGAACTGGTCCATTATTGTCCTACAGCAGTGGTGTCAGGCACCGTTAACGTGACGTCTACCGTGATAAAGCATTGATTTTGCATTTTCGTTTCATAAAACTTTTGTGTTCACACTAAAACGACAGAAATTCTGAGAACAATGTAGTTGGCATGCCAGGCCACTAGTGGGAGCATGTTCAGCAGCAGCAGCAGTGTTTCTGCCGCCTTTACAGAGCGCTTGCAGAAAGTTGCGTTTTCAGTGGGTCCGACCACTGTCGACGTGTAAACGGACACACAAAACACAACAGAAGTTCTGCGGTTTTCACTTGAAAAACGTTGTCGTGTAAACGGGGCCTTAAACATATTTTAGTTCAGGGGTCACATACAGCCCAATTTCATCACAAGCGGGCTGGACTGATGAAAATAGTAACATAACAAGCTTTTTGTTTGTTTGGGTTTTTTTTGTTTAGTATGTTGGCTAGTTTGGGTCTCAGTGTTTTGTTCAATATCCGACTAAACAAGGTTGTAAAATTCAACGTTTTCCGTTTTGTGGGCCGGTTTTGACCTGTGGGCCTTTTGTTTGACACCCCTGCTCCACAGGATGGTGGGTAACAAAAAAGTAAAGGTAAAAAAATGTAAAAAAGTAACGGCTGTTCTTGATTTATTCTGAAGGGTTCTCATGGTTATTGGAGGAGTAGCAGCAGACTTAACGCGACACTGACACCGGAGCTGCCAGATCAATGATGCAGCAGTGAAAGTGACTTTCTTGATCGGGAAGTGGCATCAAAACCAAAGTGAGAGGCTGAATTTGTGCAAACTAAATGCTGCAAAGTGCCGCTGTTGGAGCGCATGCAAGTTTTGGACACGATATGATACTAATTTACTGGAAAGGCCCGCTCATGAATGAATTGCGCCGCATGTGGCCCCTGAACTAAATGAGTGTCACGGGCCTCATCACCTCTATGCAGTTAAACCATTCTGAAGAACCATGAGGAGAAACTGCAAATATGTTTTCTAATTGGTCCCTTTCTCCCGGTGCGTCAGATTACTTCAAGGTGATGAAACTGCAAACGGTACCGTCAGCATCCTTCAGATTTGTTAACTCCGAGTGTGGTTTTCGTGTCCCCGTAGAGCTTGACACTGGTCGCAGTCTGAAGCACCATGTCCAGCCGAGGAGGAAAGAAAAAGACGACGAAGACGTCCCGGTCCACCAAGGCCGGCGTCATCTTCCCCGTGGGCCGCATGCTGCGTTACATCAAGAGGGGATTACCCAAGTATCGCATCGGGGTGGGGGCGCCAGTCTATCTGGCTGCGGTCCTCGAATATCTGACTGGTGAGTACTGCTTTTGGGTGAAATATCAAAAGTGTACAATTAAGTATGGAGAAAGGCATGTGTACTTTTCACTGGTGGTACTGCAGTGTGTTGCAACAGCAGATAATCGCAAGCTGTTGGCAGCTGAATGACTTTTCTTTCAAGCGCTCGTCAGGATGTTAATGGATAAAGACCATTAGTCATGTTATGTCCTTCAAAAATCCAATAGAGTAGCACTCGTTCAAATTCAGGACAATAAAAGCTTATGGACGACGACAGCAAGAGCTTTCTGTAAATACTTGAGTTTTTATTTATTTTTTTACTATGTAAAAGCACTTTTTAAATTGAGTGGATTTATTTTTAATAAATCGTATCCAATATCCTGAAGCATGTCGGATTCTGACTCATCGGCGTTGAAATCACCAGAGTGGCTGCATTACAGGCCGCGCATACGTCTGCAGATCAGAGTACAAACTAATTACAAGCCTGGAAGGTTGATGCCTATTTAACATGCCTGTTCACACGGACTGTGACACAATCCAGCAGTGGGGAGTTCAGTGTGGGAGAGGCTGTCGGGTTAGTGTGAAAACAAACTTCACAAAAAGTGGATGTCGCCTGAAAAGATCAATCGGTTTACCCGACGTCATGGTTGTACCACCGGCAGTCTGCAATCATTTTCTTGAAAATTGATGTTTGGAACTTCTCTCACTTTTTAGTATTTAATGTAGAATTTTCATCCATGTAGCTGAGATCCTGGAGTTGGCCGGCAACGCAGCCAGAGACAATAAGAAGGGTCGCGTGACGCCACGACACATCCTGCTGGCTATCGCCAACGACGAGGAGTTAAACCAGGTCGGTACCTGCACTGGAAGCTTCTCCACCGTTTCTGCCTTCAAAAGCGCCGCGGACTCACGTCTCCTCTGGTGTGTCTGTGTGTCAGCTGCTGAAAGGTGTGACCATCGCGGCAGGCGGAGTGCTGCCCAACATCCACCCGGAGCTGCTGGCCAAGAAGAGAGGCGCCAAGGGCAAGCTGGAGACCCCCGTCTCACCGGCCCCCGAGAAGAAACCCAAGGTGGTGAAGAAAACGGCAGCGAAGAAGACCGGCGGGAAAAAGGCAGGAGGAAGGGCCAAGGTACGCCAGGACACGACTGAATGATGAGGGAGTGTAAAGTGGGTCACATGTCGTGACCAAACTTGCGTCCTTATTCACATCCAATTGTTCTTGTTTTGGGATACCGGTTTATTTATGAGCGTCTCGATGAAATAAGCCCTCAGTCAACACACTGAAGATTTTAAAACCAGAACACGCACCTTATAAATGCTTAGTTGTAGAGATGTCCTACCTTCACAATTACATACAATTGGATTATCTTCAATGCTGTTACAGTTTTAACTGTGAACAAAAAAAATATTAGAAATGTTTCTGAATGTTATGACAATAATATGTAGAGGAAAAAATAGTGAAATGAGTGTCAACATTTTATGACTTTCTCCTCGTTACACTTAAAAAACACAACATTTAGCCATTTAATGACGTGTTAAATGGATTAACCACAGTAAAAATATTCCTGTTGGCGTATTTACAGCTTTCTGCTAATACTGAGTGTTGTATTATTATTAGTAAATTAACTAAAAACCACCATATTCAGCCACAGAAACTCTTTTAAATTTTTTTTATTGCTCTTCTGTTTCTGTTGACAGGATTTGCCATTCTGGCTTCACTAACGGACTGTTTATGACATCTAAAGTAATTCAAAAGCTACTATAGTGCAGAGGTTTGTGCTGATATCATCTTTCCGGTGTCCTCCGGGCTTCTGCAGTAGTTCAATCAAACGAAATTCACCGGCTTGTCACACATTCGTAACCTGAGCTTCTCGGTGTCGTCGCAGTGATATCGACGAAATGCCAGATGTTCAAAATTGCTTTGGAAAAAGAGGCAGAAACACTCAATGACCTTGTTTTGACAAATCTGTCGCAAGAAAATCCAAGTAGATTCAGACTTCGAGTTAAAGAGGGTCAACATCAGACATGACTGAGATTTGTATTTTCGACACAGTTTTAAAATCGATGATGTTGCCAAGCCCGACCTCTGACCTCCCTGTGGCGCGGCGACGATAAACAATTTGTACGGCGAGAAATGAAGCGTCAGATGTCATCGTGCTCTCTGTGATCAACAGAAGCAGGGCGAGGTGAGCAAGGCAGCGTCAGCAGACAGCACCACGGAGGGATCCCCGGCTGACAGCTTCACCGTGCTCTCCACCAAGAGCCTCTTCCTCGGCCAAAAGGTCAGTTTTCTCTCTCTTCGATGAAAACTGGAGTCGAGCTGGTTTGAGATGAGTACCCGTCCAATTCACGAGTCACATGAAGGACGCACAGATTTCACACGAGGGGTTTCACTGGCTGACATTCCCATGATATCTTGGATTTGCCTCATGTTTTATACGAGTAATAGAAATGGATCAAAATACTTGAGCAGAATATTTTTGGATTTTTATCCTAATTCATCAATTAATGTAGTTTCTTTCAAATTAGCAAATTTACAATTGACCAATTTAATAAAACCTAGTTTTTGTAGTTGTACGGATTTAATCTGATAGACTATCCCTCATGGACAAAAAGGATTAGTTGTGTATAGATTTACGTTTATATTAATAAATACAAACACAAGCCTCCAGCGTTCATGAAAGCAGCCACTTATTTACACAGAATCAGGATGAAATCTGTTTGTTTTTTTCGCCTTCATTTCGTCCGTCATGCCAAACAAACAAAAATAACCTCCCGACTTTCCGTTGAAAAACTGCCGGGAGAATCAGTGCAGGTTCAAAAATGCTTTCAAGGACTTTTTAGAGAATCTGTCATCTGTGATTCAATCGTGCTCGAGGACTTTAACAGTATGTCGGTCATGTGTGATATTGCAATCTCAGAGAAGTGTTCAGGGGTGGTTGAGGGCCGCGATCTTTAGAAACTTGGATCCCAAATGACAATAATAGCAATAAAAAAAATTTTGGGGAACCTTTGTACCCCTGGTAGTGGGTTGCTTCTCTAGAAAATGTCAAGAATGTAAAATGAACACCTTAATAAATGGTTAAAGAAATCTAATATAAAAAAGTTACTTTTGCACAAAGCAGCCAGTAAAAGCTAATGACATTAGTGTTATAAATGTCACGTTTCAAAGGTCTGTGTTTTATTGTTTTAATTTGAGCTTTTATGCCGAAAACCTGGCAAATATGGGCAAATGTGCATCGATTTTGCTCATTAAGTATTTCTGCATGAGCAGTTAATCCTGCAGATTATCACTAACACTTAGAATAAACACTTCTCTCTCTTGTTTTTGGGTGCAAAGCCCTTATTCATATTAAACATGAAGCAAATCAAAGATGTCCTGTGTGGGTAAATATCAACATTTTCAGAAGCAGTAAAACGGTGATTAATGTGTTTGATGCTAATGTGACTCGTGTGTCCTGTCGGTGGTGAAATGCTCCGTTAAGTCAAAGTTTTGATATGTAAAGAAATTTACAAAAGTAATTGGACGGAGCAGATCCTGGACAGCTCAAGATGTTTGTGGAGATCTTCCTGTAGCTGCAGAGCCTCAACTGACATACTTATAGCTGCTTATTATATCCAACTGGTTCTCTTGAAATCAGTGAAAGACGGTGTGGAATTGATATTTCGATGATTGATGATTGTTTAACAGAAGTAAGTATCCTTCCAGAGTGATTTCCAGACTTCATGAGTTGATTTCAAGCTTATCTCCACTGTTGGTAGCAGCTGTTCTGGCTGTGTTGTGTCTGCCTCTCTCAGATCTGTTCGCTCCACCGCTTGGTTCCCGCTGAGCACAAAACCTGCTTTTTAACCTTTTTCATTGAGCTGAAACTTGGAAGTAAATTTGCCTGAAAGTCCAACCTAAGGCCTCTCGAGGTTTGTTTAGAGATCCTCAGATCAAGGAGGTGTGAAGCTCGTCAGAACAAAAGGTTTGAGGAGACGTGAAAGACGGTGTGAATAATACAGTGACTCCCTCAAGAGTGATGCAAGATGATTTAATGAGAATTAAACCTCCCTGATTCACTGTGATTCTGACGGCTTCGGTGCTAAAAATGTAATTTGTTTGTGTGCTAAAAGCAGGCAGATGTTTGCAGCTGGACCTCACTTGTCTTATTTCCACACTAGACAGTGAACACGACATCATAGTGCTCTACTAGATCAGATGCAGAAAATCATTTGTAGTTATTTTACAATGTGGTGACTCGTGGCAGCCTTCATTACGCTGCTCCAGAGCGAGTGTGGAACCCCCCCCCCCCATGCCCCCCCTCTGCCCGGAGGAAATTTACTTCCAGAATTGAACGTTTCAGCTCAGTCGTGATCCGACGGCTGGTGGCATCGCATGATCTGCTTCGCTGTGCACATGCCACTGATGGACTGTTGGTTCATGCTAAGTAACCTGAGATTTAGGCGGCCGCTCTGCCGCCTTTGAGTAAAGATGTTATTTTTAAAGCAGATTGACTGAGACTGTTTCTTCACTGTTGTCCCAGCAGCATGAAGAAACACGGAGCGATCGTCCTGCCTTCTCAGATAATGAATAGAATATTTTAGCGAGGAACAAAATGTGAGATCAAGTGGTGGAACACATTGTGTGTGTGTGTGTGTGTGTGTGTGTGTGTGTGTGTGTGTGTGTGTGTGTGTGTGTGTGTGTGTGTGTGTGTGTGTGTGTGTGTGTGTGTGTGTGTGTGTGTGTGTGTGTGTGTGTGTGTGTGTGTGTGTGTGTGTGTGTGTGTGTGTGTGTGTGTGTGTGTGTGTGTGTGTGTGTGTGTGTGTGTGTCTTGAAATCAGTGGATGATCATTAATCAAAGAATGGCAGTTAACCTCCCACTGATGAAGATAATGAAACTGAACGGTGAAAGCGAAGCTTCGTCTGCTTTATGGACTTAATTATTCCAACTGCACTTTTCTCTTCTGAGATCTTCTTTATTTCGTTTCAGTGTCTCTGGAGGCTGAATGTGGTGCTTGATTAACTGACGCTGAATTAATCTCAAATTTAGAGGCGCTACCTGCATTTAACATTTCGAGGGATCAATACCTTGACATTTTGACCTTTTTTTTTTTTTTTTTTCCTTCCTCCAAATCACTCGAATTAATTACCTGCTTTTGCTCCAAAGCAGTGTGGTGGCTTTCATTACAACACAAATCAAACACATTGGGTGTTTTGTGTCGGTTCATGACACAAATATTAACAAAAAACTCACTAAATTCATCTGTAAATCAGGACTCGGATGTTTGACCTTCAGCTAAGTGCGGATGTGTTTAAATGTTTCTCATTCTGTTAAATTATTGAGCAACAAAATGACATACAAATATTAAACTACATAAGTTACGGGTGTCAAACTCATTTTACATCAGGAGGCACATGAATATTCTCTCGGTGGGTTCTGAAAAATGTAATTATAGCTTAGTAACCTTTTGAATACCACCAAGTAAATCCTGAAAATGATCACATTTATAGCAGTTTTTACAAAATCCTACTTTAATCCTGTTTCTCTTCAGACTAATGAAGGCAGAAAGCCAGTGCTTCTCAGAAATCAGGATTTCTGCAGCTTTCATGTTTCATGTTTTTACACGTTTACGCTCACAGTTTGGATTCAATGCTACTTAGCGAGCAATAATTCAGGGTGTTATGACCTTTACTCTTACTGAAGCACTGCGACCCCCCCCCCCCCACACACCCCCCCCGAGTGGACAAATTACCAGTTCACACCAGCTATATCTATCATTAAAATGCAGTTGTCGTCTTCTTTGTTATTATTGGATTTTAAAAGTTATTGAAGATTCTTGTGAGCAAGTTATGGATCACTTGTTTGACACTCCTGATTTAATGATGGATTCAAGTCTGACAAGTTTTGATTGCAGTGAAGTTATAAGATATATGAAATTAGTCCTCAAAAGTGCTCACCTATGAGCACATTAACATTCTTAGACAATCAATGGTAAAAATGGACTTTTATGGCATACAGCTCTGCATTGCAGATTTACAGATTATGTAAGGTTAATCTTTTCCTAAGTGTGTCATATCAATCCATTAAGCATTATTTATGTCTCCTCTCAGACAATCAAATCAGCTGAAAGTGTTTCACTAATGAAATATACATATAGATACACAGCTACATATATAGAGAAGTTTAATGTGTGCTTTGCCCACACTTGAAAATACACAAATAAAAAAAATGAATTAAACCGGGAGCTCAATTCACACCCCTGGGCTAATTGTTAATGTTAAAATCGACCAACAAAAGCTGAATTTTAGCTATTGAAGCCTTTAATAAGAAGTTAAAAAAATATACTTAAAGGCATTTTGAAAGCATACAGACATGTATGAGTACTTATGAATGTATAAAGTACTGTTAAATAGTAAAAAGTTTTTTTCTTGTTTGGCTTTGAGTTTTAAATCTCACGAACATGTCGGTCAGAAAGTCAAGGTGTCCCTCTGAGCTGCTGTGTCAGTCTGGTTTTAATAGCTTTGCGTCCTCACCTCTTCCTTCTTGCTCTTCCTCCTCAACGGCATGCCCCCCCCCTTTCGCTCCCCCCCCCTCCCCCCCGCAGCTCAACCTTATCCACAGCGAGGTCAGTAACTTGGCTGGCTTTGACGTGGAGGGGGTCATCAATCCCACCAATGCTGAACTTGAACTTAAAGACGATCTAGGTGAGCTCCCCACATCCACCCTCCTCCCTCCTCCTCACCTCTCCCTCACCACCTCCACCCAGTCCTCTGAGATCAGAAATCCTCGAGTCTTTTAACAGTTAAGCATCTTTTAGTTAAAACCTCAGCCACAATTCCTCTGAGAATGTGGAAGGTTTCCGATGCAAAGCAGCAGAAACGAGTCCAGCGAACTCGTCTGCTGCCTTTAGAAGTTACAAATGTTTGTTTTATTATTTTAATATAAATGGGGCCTTAAGGGTTAATGCAGCTACTTTAAAATGCAAAATCAATGCATTTAAAAACTGGCCATCAAGTTCTTGTTTAATTGATATAAATGAAATCTCAGGCAAATAATTAAATGATCAATGAAACCAAAAAGAAAAATGAAGCCTTCGCCGTGCATCAGATTCTAGTGCATACTGGGACTTTGAATGTATGTGGTTGGAGATTTTTTAAGCTTCCTGGATGGTCAGAAATCAAAGAGCTGCTCAATAAATGATGAGATCTTTTGATGCCACATGACCTGAAGTAACCCGAGGTGGAAAATGAAATTTGAATTTTTAGGGGATAATTTCTGCTGAAAGCTTCAAGGATTTCTTCAAAGCTCCGCGGAGCTTGTTCTCACCTGCGGACGCGCCGAGCCTCATTCCAGGTGGCGTCTTCTCAGGCAGGCTGCCACTTCTGAGTGAACGTCACTGTAATGTGAATAAAACGTGAGACTGACTGAGAGGTCGTTCACCTGGAATGTTTCATAAAGTTTAGGATTCAGGACAACACAGTCAAATAAAAAAAAATATATATATATATCATTTATGCGAGTGGTTGATAGATGATCAATTTCAAGTTGCACTTTTACATGCGGCTGTTTTGGTTTTTATTACGTTGTGTTTCTATGATCAAATTAAACCACGCAGTCCTGCTTCCTAATTCCTCACTAACATGACTCAGCATTTCCTCTGTTGCCTGCCTGTTTCCTGTGGCATCCTCGGCGAGAACAGAGCCCACTTCTCTTTCTCTCTACTTGTTCTCACCTTTTTTTATATCTCTTGTTCTTTTGTCTCATTTTGTTGCTCCTGACCATTCACTGTGTTTCTACCACCGTGTTGTTTGCCTGTTGTTGTCGTCTGTAGTTGCAAGTTGTCCAAGCCGACATTACCACCGTGGAGAGCGACGCTGTCGTTCACCCGACCAACTCCTCCCTCTATACAGGTGGTGAAGTAGGTAAAGGAACCACCGGCTCTTCAGAGACCACGACTGCCTGTCTGCCCGCCCCCCCGCTCTCCTCTCTGCACATCCACATGCTCACGGCTACAGTCTGTGGACCGACAGCACCGCAGCAGCACACTTTCCAAATCGAGTTAGACGTTTACAGAAAGCACTGGAGTGTGTCACGAGTGGAAATTAAAATGCAAATGCTTGAAATGAGAAAGCACCGCCAGTTGTAAGAAACTTTGCAGCCAGAGAGAGAGAGAATCACACGCCCTGTTTTATTAGGAAGGAAACAAAATGAGGACATTTTTAAAATGATAAATTTAGATCCAGACCACTAAAAACAAAGACTGTTTAACAGAAGTTAAAAGCAATTTACTTTCAGAATTTTCAGACATCTGAAGTAAAAATCTTCAATCAGGTTTCTACTCTTTTTTTAAATCGCAAGATTTTTCCCCAAAGAGTTAATTGTCGAGTTTACTGCCTTCAAAAGTCTTCAAACTTGTGTATCTGTGACTCGAATTCACTCATCCTGCTTTTATTAAAGCATGACAGAGATATATAAGCAATACATGCTTATCGTTTAACTGAGATTTCACAGCCATTAGTTAAAACAAGGCAGCAAAATGTGTAAAAGCTGGATTGCGGTCTTAGGGACCAGTTAAAATGATTGAAACATTAATGCACATGAATGTTTAGAACTTCAGACAGTGTCGGGGGACATATTCAATATGCAGAAAGCTAAAATAAATATGCAATAAGTCAGATTTCAGTTGAAAAGTGCTAAGCCACATTAAAGTACCGACGTAAATGCATATCAGACTCGATAATGATGGTTTTATGCATAAAAACTGAAAACTTTCAAGTTTGACATCCACTTGACTGGCAAAGTCTGAAGATTTAAAGAAGTTGATTTGTTAGATTATTAACGGTAAACATTTTATTATTTAGAATCTGTTTGGAAAGGAGACACATTTTAATGTCGGGTTTTAAACATATGTTATCTGTACGTAGCAAAGGCTTTGTAATCACCCTGATCAGAGAGATTAAGAGGCACACATACACATCTTTACATTCTGTGCTTGAAATCGAAGCCGCTGCTTGTTGTTGCTTTGCTCCTCTGGACTGAATCGTGGGCTCTGGGAATCGCTTTATCTGTGACCTGTGACCCCTGGGCCTTGCTGTCCGATCAGCTGGTTAGAGTCCTCCCAAGCTTGAAACCAGATGAGTCAGTGAATCTAACAGTTATTACACTGAAGATATTTCTATCAATTATTCTCAGAATCCTTTCACTGGCTGACAAATCTGCTGATTTAAAAAAATGTTTTTTTACTCGCGCTTGTTTTTTCTTTCCATGAACTTGCAACCAGAACATTTATTTCTTTGCTTCTGGTGAAGATGAACTGCTTCCTCCCTCTCCGGTTTGTGGTTCCTCTGTTTAACTCTCAGTAAAGCTAAAAATCTCAACACAAACACCAACTCCTACAAGTCAAACAAAGTCAAACGAGAGCCTTTAAATTTGCATTTGTTCTCTGAAAGTACCTCCTTTCAATATCGATTGCCACCTTGACTATTTTAGTTTAAATGTATGTGAGATCAAAACCAGTTTGCCCTTTAAGAAATATAGCTGAGTCCTTCTCCAACCTCTGATTGGCCCACATGTCACAGTGACGACGAGCGCCGGAGCCTATAGACTGTTTCCAGTATCTTATTGTGGTTTCGTTGGACACTTCCAGACCCCGTGTTCCCCCAACGTTCCCATTTGTCTTGAAATACTTATTATCCTGCCGGAGAATAGAAGAAAATATCCTTAGTGGGAGGACATCGGGATGTTTTTAATGAATGAGGCTTTGATTAACTGAATCAAAAGTCACTTAGAAAATATCTTAATATTTAGCTTTTTGTTTGTGAAGCTTCAGCAGATGTTTAAAATAAGTGATCATAAGCTAATTTCAGTCAAAGCCCTCAGAAATATGGAGAGAAGCAAAGGTGTAATGATTGACAGCATCGTTGTTTTGTCTTCCTGTGTGTCTCTCTTCACGTCTGCTCGCCTGTCTGCTTGACCACCAATCAGCTCTCGCCTTCCCCCGCTGTCTGTCTGTCCGCCTGCCTGTCTCTCTGTGTGTGCGTCCAGGATGATTTATTCACCCCACCCTCTCTCCTCTAAGGTTCGGCTCTGGAGAAAAAGGGAGGGAAGGAGTTCGCCGAGGCGGTGCAGGAGGTGAAGAAGAAGAACGGCCCTCTGGAGGTGGCCGGTGGTAAGTGCATGGAACCAAGAGTTCATTATCACCTGAAGGATTTTCCAAGTTTACCTAAAAACTCTTTATTTCCAAATCATCTGACCTGAGCACTGTAAACTAATGTTAGACATTTCATTTATTAGATTCAAGGTCTAAAGACATTATCCCAGTATTTCATTTTCAACGTCAATAATCATTTGAATGATTTCGTTAATGGATTAAAACATGTTTATTATAAAGAATACAAATAGTAGATACTGAGGTACAGTTGAAACTTTCTTCTGATATTAAAGATTTTAGATTTATGATGAGAAGAACCTAAACTAACGGTAAATGTATGCTGTTTTTTTTATGATAGCAGTGCCAATGCAACTTGTTCTTGGGAGAAATGTTAAACCAATAATTGTAAAATGACGTTGTGTTTAAAAATTGAGAATATTGAGCAGTTGGGAAATGAAGCCAGCGAGGCTCCAGGTCGAGACGGTTTGAGGAGAGATGGCGGATATGTTGGATTGAAGATGTTGGAGATGAAGCTTTCAGACAAGAGGAGGAGAGGAAGTCCCCTGAAAGGATTTAAGGATAAAGTTAAGGAGGACGAAAGAGCAGGTCTGAGACGAGGCAGGGGAAAAATGTTAGCAGCTACTTTACCATCTAAAAAGAAAAAATCTGAGTTTTGTGCTTTTCCTGTTTAACACAAATTAATATGACAGGGTTTCACAAATTAAGCAGATTACATACAGAGTCAGACTTGCTTACGCTTCCATCTTTTTCAGTTTATTAAATCACTTTTTTTTTTTAATTGTTTTGCTTATCATGTGACTTATTTATCAAAACGAACAGATACATACTATCCCAGACCACCACATGTCACGTGTGACAAACCACAGGAAAACCTCTAATACGACGGTATTTCACAAGCACAACGGTTAACTCAAAACGCAATATTATGAATAATGCAGCAGAAAGAGTTCAGTCTGAGAAACTTGTGAAGGTGAAGAACAGAGGAACAAGTGAAGAAAACAAAGAAGGCGAGAAATTCACACGTGCAACTTCTGTTTTTCTCTTCTTGACATATTTGTTGTTATCCGACTTTTACTCGGGTCCAACTTACAGGAACCGAAGTGCATTTTAGATTCACCAGTCACCCTAAAGTAACACACATCCTTGGGTACGAGAAGGAAGCTGAAGCTAGAAATCTGGCTCTGCTTGTCCTCTGAAGGCTGGAGCTCACTGTGTTTTATAACAAAGTCGCAGTAAACATAACTTGGAACAAGAGCGTGTTGAGTTCTCAAAGGGCCACGGCGTCGCGTGTTGGAATTACTGGCCGCAGATTCACAAGTGTCTGTTTTCTGTTGTGCAAAAAGAGTTTAGAGGAGGCCTTTCCAAAACCACGCAAAGAAAAACACAACAAGTACGTTTAAACATGCGTCCACACCACAAAAACCCACGCTCGGGTCACTCAGTCATCGTTTCTTGTTTTGTGCTGCAGCTCATTTGTTTTAACTCTCGTAAGCTTCATGACTTTCTCCCGATGACACAACTGGCAGAGTCCATATTGATCGAGTCAGACGCCACCCAGCTTTTATGACAGTGACAGAGGTTGTGTTTTCATGCCTTCCTGGAACAAAACGGTGATGCAATTCTATTCACTGCAGACCTACTCTGAAGTGCTACTTGTGTGACTTGAACCTCTCTTTCTTAAAACCATGATTTCCTTCCATTATTCACATTCTTGTTCCCGTCAGTATAGAAGAATAAGGACGGGGACACCACTTGATCTCACATTTTGTTCCTCGCTAAAATATTCTATTCATTATCTGAGAAGGCAGGACGATCGCTCCGTGTTTCTTCATGCCGCTGGGACAACAGTGAAGAAACAGTCTCAGTCAATCTGCTTTAAAAATAACATCTGTACTCGAAGGCGGCAGAGTGGCCGCCTAAATCTCAGGTTACTTAGCATGAACCAACAGTCCATCAGTGGCATGTGCGCAGCGAAGCAGATCATGCGATGCCACCAGCCGTCGGATCACGACTGAGCTGAAACGTTCAATTCTGGAGGTAAATTTCCTGCCTCCCCTCTGGAGCTGCCACGAGTCACCACATTGTAAAATAACTACAAATGATTTTCTGCATCTGATCTAGTAGAGCATTATGATGTCGTGTTTACTGTCTAGTGTGGAAATAAGACAAGTGAGGTCCAGCTGCAAGCATCTGCCTGCTTTTAGCACACAAACAAATTACATTTTTAGCACCGAAGCCGTCAGAATCACAGTGAATCAGGGAGGTTTAATTCTCATTAAATCATCTTGCATCACTCTTGAGGGAGTCACTGTATTATTCACACCGTCTTTCACGTCTCCTCAAACCTTTTGTTCTGACGAGCTTCACACCTCCTTGATCTGAGGATCTCTAAACAAACCTCGAGAGGCCTTAGGTTGGACTTTCAGGCAAATTTACTTCCAAGTTTCAGCTCAATGGAAAAGGTTAAAAAGCGGGTTTTGTGCTCAGCAGGAACCAAGCGGTGGAGCGAACAGATCGGAGAGAGGCAGACACAACACAGCCAGAACAGCTGCTACCAACAGTGGAGATAAGCTTGAAATCAACTCCAGGAAGTCTGGAAATCACTCTGGAAGGATACTTACTTCTGTTAAACAATCATCAATCATCGAAATATCAATTCCACACCGTCTTTCACTGATTTCAAGAGAACCAGTTGGATATAATAAGCAGCTTTTGGCCTCTGCTTACACTTTTGGAAAATTCTATCCGGACACCTCAGCCAGGATTATCCCTCTGTACAGGAACACACAGATTTCACACTTCTAATAGCAAAAAAAGTGAATATTTTCCGAGGTTTAACGTTTTATAATGAAGCTGAACAAAGACCGAGTGTCCCGGCACTTGGTGTCTGTTCTTGGTGACTCTCATCTAACGAGCGTCAGTCTTCAGAGAGCCATCCAGTTTGATCCCTCACAGGTTATTTTATCTTTCAAGGCCGTTCATTTCCACTCCTCCTTCATGCCCTTCACTCACACTCGCTCCATCTGTCTCCCTCATTATCCGTCCCTCACACTCACTTTTTCAAACACTTCTCCACCTTCAGCCAAGTCAGCTCAGCGTCCTGATCCCGGTCTCAACGTGGAGCTCATAAATAGATTACCAGGTGACTGAACACCGAGCCAGCAGAGCCTGTCAGGGATTCTGCGGATCGGGATCAGCCCAACGCTCGTCCCGACCAAACTCGCTTCACAACAGCTGTAAAACAAGTTCATGGGGATAAAGACAATTTCAGCACTGAGCAGGTACCAGGATGAAGATACTCACAGATTTAGTTGAGTTTATTAACCAAACTGTGTTTGCAAATCACAGTTAATGTAATGGGACAACTAAATGTATTTAAATATAAACTGGATTAAAAATACCTTTTATGCAAACAAAATTTTAATAAATAGAATTAAAGTAGGAATAATGAATAAGACATTGAAAACCACAAGTTTGACCACAATTGACAAATTAAAATAAACAAAATTAAATCAAGAATAATGAAGGGTTGAAATGTTTTCTTTTGAACTATAATGGAGAAAATGGCATAATGGAAAACGCGTATATACTTCAATTTCATTCTTTTTCAGCAATGCAGCGGCTTCATAATGAAGTATCATATTCTCGTCCAGCCCTCCCAGAATCACATTATATATTTATATCAATATTTCTATTGACCTTTGTCAATAGTTAAAGCTGAGGTGTATTTTTAATGTTTTGGTTGAATATTTCAGGACTTCTCACCTCAAACAAACTTCCAGCCCAACACTCCTGCACGTTTTAGTTCTCTCAGCTTCAGAACGCCTCAATCTAATGTTGAGGCGATAATCAAGTTTGTAAAAAAGCCCAAAAACGAGCCCCTTATTGCATTCAGGTGTGTTGCACCTGTGAGAGACCTGAAACTTGCAGGACACCGGCTCTTGAGGCCCGGAATTGAAGACCCCTGCTCGAGGACTATTAACTAAAAGAGCAATGATAGTTTTACAGTGTTCCACATTTAGTTTATCTTAAATGAATGTTATTAACCCTGATGCGGTGCATTGAGATCGTTTGCTGTGCTGGATCAATTATTTTCAGGAAGGAGCGATGGACTGATGATCTGATCCATTTACTGCCAAAAGATGGGCTCTAATGTTCAATAATTCACAACATCCAGTAAATCTCTGCTCATGCTCGCTCTTTTAGAGTATAAATGGAAGTGGGGGGGGTGCCGCTGTATTCCTTATTCTTTCCTACTCAAAAGACCATAAAGATATGGACATTTTAAGATGATCGTATTTTAGTTTAATGAACTCTTCTTTAAAGACATAGTTGGCGCTTTATATAAAATCATCTGCTCATTTTCTCGTACCACATACATGTAACACAATTACATCTTAGTGGAGCTGATCGGTAAAATAGTCCCTTAATAACCTTTTTCTTTTTTCTTCACATAGTATCCGTGATGAAAATGTCTCTATGATCACAAAACCAAACAATTACTATGTAAAAGTATTACAATGTCGACATGAAGCTAATTTTAATGAAGCATTCTTGTTCAAAATACAGTGAAAAATCCAAAACACTTCTCCTACAGCTGTTGCATTATGGGTGTTTTTACAGACTCGCCCTGACCGCATGGCTTTGAGGCTAACGCTAATTTGCTAACTTTTATTGGAGCATCACTGATATCTCGGCTCGGCTCCAGTGGGAAGTTGTGTCCCTACTTAAATTATAATTTTTTTTAAATCATTGTTTTCTTTAAAATGTTTACAATTAACTCGGTGGTTTGGCCGGGTTGGAGCCTCTTGCGGGCTGGTATTGGCCCACGAGCCTTATGCTTGACCCCCCTGCTCTAACGGAATATGGTGATTAGTATGACTGTGTGCAGGGACAAGAATAAACTAAACCTCAACATCTCGAACCACGTCGACAGAAATGTTTGATTGACAGGTGATTTGCAGATGTGATCTCCACAAACTCGCATTTCCCGAACCATTAACCAAATTGAACAGTGCAGTCAGTTGTGAAAACCATAATCGTCATCGTCTCCTCGATCACTCTCTCTCTCTCTCTCTCTCTCTCTCTCTCTGCTGTGTAAAGTGTCTCCATCCTGTTCCCATCTGGATTTCAGCTCGTCCTCGGCGTTGACTGCAGTCCAGTCACACTCTCGCTGTGGGCTAATAAACTCCGACTGGAGGTTTTCGCACTTCAGAGTCGAAGCTTTGGCTGAGTGACACTTTCTGCAGCTGCTGGGTCGCTGGAAAACGAAACTGAATGTTAAACTCCAGAGATCAAGCTTCTCTCCCGTCGTTTCTCCTTCTTCTCTTTCCATGTTCTTCTTCTCGTTTCTCCCTCCCCGCCATCTGGAGAATACATTTCTCTGTTTCACCTCGCCGTAACACTGCGGTCAAACCGGTTTAGGCAGAAAGAAGTTTTCCACAAACTTCTTTCAGCAACTTCTGGTCTCTCGACTCAACTTTTTGGTTTCGACTTCTGACAGAGCTGGTTAACAACGCGACACCCGATGCTCCAAACTTAACTCGCTCTGACAGGATGAGGTTCACAGCATGGAGGCTTCAGAATGACGCAGCGACGCTGGAATCATTTAAAAATGGTGTTTGCGATGTGGAAATTTTGACCAAAGACTGGCAGCAGCTGTGGGTGGGGTTGATTTAGAAAATATTTCTTAAAATTTACATCACTTTGGACCAAAACACCTTAAAAATACAGTTTTAAGTTCAGATACTCACAGTGGGAAGGTACCCAGTCAGATTGGAGGCCTCGGGTCCTTTTTATGTCTGCAGGTCGTCTGGTTTCCTCTCACAGTCCAAAAAATATTAGATGAATGTGACTAAATGACCTGAGTGTGTGTGGTCGCCTGTTTGTCTGTGGTAGCTGCAGTTTGGTAAAGTTGGAAAAAGCTTTTTTTTTGCCATTTTATTCATCAGTTTTTAACCTAAAAAGATTAAATTTGGCCAGATCTGTGTGAATATGATGAATATAACAACATGGTGGAGTTGTTGGAGGGAAACTTTTTAGACAATGGTAATTGTTGATTGCAGCAGTTTTTCTACTAAACCTGGAAAAAAAACCTAGAATCTGAGCCGTTTTCTGCATTTTGCCATTTATTTTGAATATTTTTCTATTTTTGACGGAGTCTCAATAAAACAAACCAGGACTTTCTGTGGTGACTGAACGAGACATGTGTTTCTAGAATGTGCAGTGGCGAGTGAGTTAGTCAACAGAATGTCGGTACTCACCGTCCTGTGTCGTCTCCTCTCCCCTCAGCCGTTTTGACCGGAGGCTTCGGCCTGCCTGCCAAGTACGTGGTCCACTGCAACAGTCCGGTCTGGGGTGCCGACAAGTGTGAGGAGCTGCTGGACAAGACGGTGAAGAACTGCCTGGCTCTGGCCGACGAGAAGAAACTGAAGTCCGTGGCTTTCCCGTCCATCGGCAGTGGAAGGTAGAGAACCACGTGAACATCCCTCTCAAACAAACAAACAAACATGTTTGTTGGTGCCGTTACTATTGACACATTCCACTAAACAACTTGTGCTTAAAGTGACAGTTCTCCCAACCTTCGATAATCAGGGATATAATCCACAAATCTGCTTCAAAAACAGTATTATTCACCAAACTGCACATATTTTATGTGTTAATGTCGCTGTGACACATTAACTCGACCGTCAGAACTCGTTAAGTTCAGTAAAGTTCCATCAGTCAGTGGGAGGAAGATGCTCTATAATCTGGATGTTAGTGGGAGGAAGATGCTCTATAAAGTGGATGTTAGAGGAGGAAGATGCTCTGTAATGTGGGTGTTAGAGGGGAAGATGCTCTATAACAGGGGTCCTCAATTCCGGGCCTCGAGGGCCGGTGTCCTGCACGTTTTAGCTCTCTCCCAGCTTCAGCACACCTCGATCTGATGTTGATGTCATCATCTAGCTTGTAAAAAAGCCAAGTAAGGAGCCCCTTATTGGATTCAGGTGTGTTGCAACCGGGAGAAACCTAAAACATGCAGGACACCGGCCCTCGAGGCCCGGAATTGAGGACCCTTGCTCTATAATCTGGACGTTGGAGGAGGAAGATGCTCTGTAAACTTGGTGTTAGAGGAGAAAGATGCTACATAATCTGGATGTTAGAGGAGGAAGATGCTCTATAATCTGGATGTTAGAGGAGGAAGATGCTCTATAAACTGGATGTTAGAGGAGAAAGATGCTACATAATCTGGATGTTAGAGGAGGAAGATGCTCTATAATGTGGATGTTAGAGGAGAAATATGCTCTATAAGCTGGATGTTAGAGGAGGAAGATGCTCTATAAACTGGATGTTAGAGGAGGAAGATGCTCTATAATCTGGATGTTCGAGGAGGAAGATGCTCTATAATCTGGATGTCAGCTGAAGCACTGAACTCCTTCAGGCCTTCACTGGGCAAACATCAGTCGTCAACACTATAAATTGAAGACTTCCTTTACTGAATAACAAAACATACCAGATGAACCTAGAAGCTGCCTCTCAATTTCAAACTGATCAAATGAGGACAAAAAAAAAGTACAATCCTGTTGCGTAAACAGGCCCTTAAGGTAACTGTTGTAATAACAAAGTGAATAACAGTTACAAAACACAACATCATTTTCAAATAAAAATGCTAAACTGTTTTGAGGATCTGTTTTTATAACATTGTTGCTCGGAACCACTGAAAATGCAACTTTTCTAAAACTGCATGTGAACCACGACCGTTAATAGTAAATACTTCTTCTGCACATGCTCAGTAGACGGACAATAAGAACAATGTTTCCTCCGTCGTGTCACGACTCCCAGTCTATATCCTCCTGAGACTTGGTAGTTTTATTTTGACAGTTACCGTAATAACAGTCCAACTTGGTCGTCTGTCCACTAGAATGTTCATGTTCTCTCATTGTCAATGTTTATAATGTTTTATTCTGTGTGTTTTTTTTTTTTTCACAACTAGTGGCCCAACATGAAAATTACCTAATTTAGCATTTTTGCGAAACTTTTCTTAAACCGAAACGTTTTCACTTGAAATGTTGTTGTGTAAACGAGGCCCGAGAGAGACGACAACAGGCTGGAAACGTCGTGATCAAATCTGGGCTGTTCCTTACTGTAGTTAGTTTGTTTTTGAAGAGGAGGTAAAGTGTCTGCTGGGTTCATGTGAGCTGCGGACCGGGCTGCGGTCCGACTCTCCCAGAATTCCCGCAGCGTCCGTCTGAATGTGCGACTCTCTGTTCAGGAACGGTTTCCCGAAGCAGACGGCGGCCCAGCTCATCCTCAAGGCCATCTCCAGCTACTTCGTGGCCACCATGTCTTCCAGCATCAAGACGGTGTACTTCGTGCTGTTCGACAGCGAGAGCATCGGCATCTACGTGCAGGAGATGGCCAAGCTGGAGACCAGCTAAGAGCGCGGGAAAACCGCGGAGGTGTTTACTGACGGGCGATTTAATATGAAGGATCCTCCTCAAGGCCGGGAACTTGTTTTTTGCATTACGTTTGTATTTTTCCTATATTTTTAATTTCTTATTTGCGTGTTTAAAATGTAGAAGTGCACTGTGGGTTCTGCGGTCTCTCATTGGAATCAGTGCGACACGAAAAGAGATTTGATTTTCAGAAATACTGAGAGGTAAAACGGCGTTAGGAGACGCAGCCACGCCTCAGTTAACAGGCTTCCTGAGAAGTCCAGCAAATACGGGTTCATGCATGTGAAGGTGGTAAAAGACGGCTCTTCGCCTCATTCAGTAACACAAGACACCGGGTCATGTGCTGTGTTTTCTTGGTTTTGGATCTCTGTTGGTATAGTACTGTGTTACGATATCGGTGAAAGCTTCAAGAAAAGTTCCGTTTGCTCTCGTTTGGTCTTCAGGAGAAAGTTTTTGTGTTTTGTGCGTTGCAGTTTCCTCCTCCTGCCTTTGTTTGCACTGGCGAAAAATGTTTTCTTAGTGTGCTGCAGAGACCTTGAATTTCCAAACCAAGACGAATAATCAACACTGTGCAATGTAAAATACCCGCCGCATGTACTGAAAATACCAGATTGGTTCAAATAAATAAGAATAAAAACAAGCAGCCGCTGGTTGCTTTTCACCCTCGATCAGGTTTTGTCCCAGAATTGGAGATTGGAGGTTTTTGCAGAGCACCGATAGTTTATATTGTGTGTTCCTATAAGTGTTCAAATAGATGGAGTATTTGTGAAATGTTATAGTAAAAAATATTGGACTTTAATCCTAGATTTTTATTTAATATTTAAATTTTCACAGTCATTCTAAGAAAAGAAAAAAAGAATAATTCTGTGTGTTTTGTCTTTGTTAAGCCATAATTGTACTGGAAACGAGGCTCCTGCCTGCTGCTGCAGCTTCTTTTGGTTTGCTCTGGCCTGCAGCTGCCACCAGGTGGCGCTGTGTAATCACAAATTGGATTTGTCGTCTCTGCAGCAGCAGCAGGCTTCTTCACTCTGACACTGATTTGAATTGGGACTGAAGGACGCTCACGAGGAACCCGGCCGCTCTGCTGCATTTGGACTTTTCAGCAGCTTATCTTTCTTACCAGGAAAAAAAAAAAAAAGAAGAAGAAGGAATAAAAGTCAAATGCTTTCTAAAGAATTGCTACAATTGATGATTATACAAAAGGTCTGTACACACTACGGTAATAAAATACCTTTAAAAACATTCTTACGTTTTGTTCTTCAGGCTGCCGACGCTTTAGAAAAAGGGTGTGTGAGTGTGAAGGGAGACAGTTGAGAAAGTCTCAATCTTTAATGTCTCCACTGTTACTAAGTGAGCAGAAGACATGAGATTCCACATGTTGGAGTTTCAGATCTGATCAGATGTGAAGCACCTTCATGTCTGCACTATTACACGTGTTCACTCCATCGTCTCATTCAGGCCACAAAAAGTGAAAACTAAGGCTTTTTCCACAACAAACATAAAGGCACTATTAAATAATAGTTTACACTTTAATCATATTCTTCAAGGAATTATTGAAATATGTGGAAATTGAACATTTTAACTCCAGAGTGTGATTAATAAAAATTTTTTTTTGCAATGTCTAAATAAATCTCTGGATAATTCTACCACTGGATTCCTGTAAAATGTCGTATCCACATTGTTGAGGACAATAATCACCCTGCAATGCAGTGGTGCAGTTCAGGGGCCACACACACAATAATTTCATCTCAAGTGGGTCGCACCGGAAACCGAATAACCTTTCCATTTTAACTTTATAAAGTTTGTCTTTGTTGTGATTCAGAGTATAGGTGATGGAAATGTCTATATTTTTTCCCATGTCTGAACAATTGGTCCTGAAAATGACTCAACATAAAACCAAGTCATTGATGCAAGACATGCTGGGAAATGTCTAAAAACTTTGGAAAAGAAAGTATAGTGAGTGAGGCATCGGGTCCATATAATAAAGAATTATTGTAGATAGGAAGAAAATGATGTTCGGAGAGAAAATATAACGCCGTCTTTCCCATAATTATGTTTTCTATCATTTGCATCAACTATTGAAAATGTGCGATTTATCATATTTTGCTAAATGTAGTCACTTTCCTGATGAAGAGTTGTCTGATCTTTTATTGTCATAAAAAGTCAATAGCACCAATAGGAAGCTCTGAGTGTAGAAGGTTCTGTTCAGAAGAACCCATTAAAGGGTTTTTTTTTGTTGTTTTTAAAAAAAAATAAAACTCTGCTACCAGAAGACATTTGTAGACTTTTCAGGTATCTGTACTTACTGAATATTTCATTTCATCTTCTCAATTTCTACACATATTTGAACAAAAATATTTCTTCTGCTTACCGTCTGATTCAGTTAAACCCGTGGAAGCTGATGAGTTTAAGTCACATTGATTTTTTATTTTATTTTTTTTCATTCAGGAAATAATTTCTGATTCATGACTGTGATACAAGTTGAATCTTGATCTGTGTCATTAGTAACACAACCTAAAACAAGGTGCAACACACCTTATAAAGGTATTGTGTGCCAATAAAGTACTTTGAGATGATTTGAATAAAGAAGTTAGATCCATATTTTCACTAAAGATGAGTATTTATGCCAAATGTATTCAGTCATTCAGAAATTGGCTCTAATGGACAGTTTCTAAAAGGATGTCTCCTGCTTCCCTCTGAGCTTTCAAATGTTCCTTTATTAAAAGGTTATTGATATAGCAGAGACATTGTGGAACAGTAAAAAAGCCTTTTGGTGAGATGTGGTCACTTCAAGCTTTTTGTTTCTTTAAAACTCAACATTCCAACACGTATAGAACACAAACCTTTTCCTTTTGAAGACATCCTGTGACAAATTCAGCCTCGATAGAGATTCATGTAACCATGAAGTCATTTTAAACTTTTCAACATATTTTGATTCCTTAATATTAAGACTTACTTTCTTAAAGGCTTTAAAAAGAACAGAAAGAGATTATTGAAATATTGTTTAGCAACAACTGACAAATTGTCCATGTTTAACATTTAAACGCTCATTTACAATTAATCATCACCTCATTTACTGAAATCAATAAACAAGGTCGCCTTTTAAATCATTAGATCAGGTATCGTTTGAGTTCAGGGGCCACAAACAAACCGATTTCGTCTTCAGTGGACCGGACCGGTAAAATAGCGCGATAATAAACTTTAAATTGTAAAGTTTTTCTTTGTCATGGTGCAGAGGACACGTTATGAAAATGTCTATATTTAAAAAAAACAAGCAAACAAAACAATTACTGCGGGAATCCGCTACCATCTCAACATTAAGCCAATTTTATTGAAGCCTGGCGCAAAATACCGTGAAATGCTCAGAAGACTTCTCCTCTGGCTGTTGCATTGTGGGTGTTTTTTAACAAACTCACCCTGACAGCATGGCTTTGAGGCTAACGCTAATGTGCTATCTTTCATATCGGCGTCTCAGCGTTGTGTCGAGTCTGCCACGCTTAAGAATCGCATTAAAAAAAAAAAAATCCATCTTTTCTTTGGAATGTTTTTCGACTATTTTCTCGAGGGTTTGGTCAGATTGGCGCCTCATGCGGGCCGGTTTGGGCCCACGAGCCTGACGTCTGGCACCCCTGAATTAGACGGTCAACACACAGGCGAACTTCAGATTCAGATTCAGTCCAGACCTGAACTTAACCTGGTCTGATTTCTCTGCTACTTTTCTACAAATTGTGTGAAACGGGTCAAACAAAGGTCTGAGGTTTGCTTTGTGGAAGCCGGGCCTCGCCGCTGTCCCGGGGCGACACGCTGGCAGGGAGCAGCGAAGACCGGCGGAGTCAGATGGGGGTCAGTTTCCCAGCCATCCAGGGAGGCCGGGACCTGAGACCTCCTCTGACGCCTAATCCCCAGGAAATACAGGCAGGTTTCAACCCCCCCCCACCCCCACCCCTCTTCTCCTCCTCCCAACTCTGTTCCTCCATCTCACCATCCATCCCCGCGTCCCTCCCTCGCTTCCACCAGCAAGCAGAAAAGCCCCCGTAAATTCAAAGCATCTGTACGGGCAAGGGCCAATCCGAGGGCCGCCTTTCCCAGAGCCCGCGCAGATGAAATTTTATTCTTTGCACGAAAAAGTTGCAGGGGGAGGGGGGGAGAAAAAACAGAAAATAAAGTAAAGCAAACAGTGTGGGAAGATCAAGGAGGAGAGGAGATGAGGGGGTAAGGAGCTGGTCATCGCAGATCTGCCCCGCTTCTCACTGTGTTCATAAGAAGAAAGCAATATTATGTTCTTTACGGCCCAGAGTCCCGACTGGAGCCCGACAACAACAAGAGCCGTCTGCTTCCCGCTGCTGCCGGGATCGGGCCGCCGTGCCGCCGCGCCCGAAGAGCAGTGAAGGGTTAACTTGAGAAAAGCCTCAACTAACATCTTTAATACAGATAAGCGGCGTCACAAAGTAATCCAGAAATACAATTAGCTTGTGTTGAGTTGCTGAGGTGGAACGATACGATACACACCAAACAACACTGCTGTGCAGTTTGCAATATATACCAGAGCACAATTGACACAAATAGATCAAATGAAGTAAAAAACTAATATTATTATGGTGTTTGGTATCAAAGTACACACATAAATATTTGTATAATAAAGACCGGTTACCAAAAATAGATAAAAATACAGATTCCACTCCTTTACAAAAGTGCAGTACAAGAAATACTGGTTCAAAAATGTGCTGTAATAAAATGTAATGGATCCACCAGCTTAACCTTTGTCAATGACAAAGATCACGATTCAATTTGTGTCATAGTTTTGATTAAGAAACCAAATGATTTTCTAAATTACAAAAGTTGGTACAAACCTTGCTGGGTGTCAAACATAAAGAGCAAAACTGTTTTGCAGGAGCCGCCAATCCCGCCAAACCACAGAGCAAATCCTAATCAATTCAATCAAAACATTGATTTTTTTTCTTTTATAAACTAATTTATTAAGAGTAGTGGACACAAGACAACACTGAGGCCCGAGCTGAGATCTCGATGATGCTGCCATTAAAAGCTAATGAACCAGACTCAAAGCCGTGCTGTCAGGCTGAGGTTGTAAAAACACCCATAATGCAACAGACATAGAAGGTTGTTTTTTTTTTTGGGTCATTTCACTGTATTTTTCACCAGAGGGTTTCATTAAAATTGGCTTTGTGTTGGGATTATAGTCATTTTTCTGTAGTAATTGTTTGATTTTGTGAAAATATTGATATTTCATCTGGTCTACTCTCCACCACCAGTTTAAATCTAAAGGTTATTTTTGGCTCTACGTTGCCGGTCCGGCTTCTCCACATGAAATGTGACTGCCTGTGGCCCCCGAACTGAAACCGGTTTGACACAAAGCTTTGGGATAAACTTTCTTGTTTTATCTTTGGAACAGAAACAGGAAGTCTCATTATTGATGTAACTTCTGCAGCTTCAGCGTTGATAACTGCTTCTATCATCTGCTTCTCTGTAACTCTGGACTCACAGAGGTTAAATGGAGTTGTCAGATACTTGACAGAGCGCAGTCGGTTCACAGTTTTCATTTGCTCATATCACCTCTTTACCTTTAAAGCAAAAAACAAAAACAACAACTGAAGATCAAGTGTTTCACTGTTGTTTCTTCTTGAACACAAACATGTTTGTTGTCGGGATCTAGTGTCCGATGACACTTCTTACTGTGGAAACCTGTGTGCCAGGCTGCTCCTCCTGTCGGAATCACTTCATAAACAAGCTCCTTGAACCCTCTGCGGTGGAACTGCAGCAGGAAATAAGGCCTTTGTGAAGCGTATTTGTGAGCGTGTTGTGCCTCTCGGCGGAGGCTGAGCAGAAGCCTCTGGTTGTTTACCGGTCAGAGCCGGGTCTCATGTGGTCCGGGACTCAGGAGGGGGATTCGCAGAGAGATGGATGTGACCTCGTGTGACCCAGAAATGTGGGATCCGAGGGACCTGATTGAGACTGGACGGATAAAGTCATTCATCTAATTTCAGTATCATTCATCTCGATCCACTGAGGGCAACCGGGGGGAGAAAGCATGAACACTTCAAACATAGCATTTCAAAGAAAATATAGTTTTTTAAAAAAATCGAAAAAATAGTTTTTTAAGAGAATCGTACACAACACTGAGACCCGAGCTGAGATATCAGTGATGCTGCCATGAAATACATCAAACTAGCCTCAAAACCACGTTGTCATGTTGTGAGTTTGTAAAAACACCCATAATGCAACAGCAACAGGAGAAGCTTTCTGGACCTTTCACTGTATGAGATTGTAGGAATTTCCCATAGTAATCATCATGCTCTGGTCAAAAGACAAACATCTGTTATTGGTTTAGGTCAGAGTTTTGTGACCTTCATGAGCAAAAGAGCAGTTTTTGTGATTTTCCACCAAATAAACCTGCTCATGATCCGGAATGAAGAAAAAACTAAAGAATGTATTGATAGCATTTAATAGTTACAATTTAAATATAGTTTACCTTAAGTTTTTTGTTTTGGTTTTTGCTTCTGTTTTCACCATAGATCTTTTGCCACTCTGGCTATTTCATGGGCCTGATCTATGAAAGCTTTGTTGCTGGAACCCAGAACAGGAAGTACTGAGGACGCACAAAGTGACACACACAGTCTGTTTAATTGTGTTTCCTCTCATGAATATATCAAGCGTATCTCTCGGATTGCTCAACATCCTGGAAGTCTATGACAAAAGATTAATGTTTTTAATTCATTCATCTGTGATCATTTAAATTTCCCTATTTGACCCAGCTCCACTGTTTTTCTACGATGGACCTCAGATTTGAACTTTGAATTGGTGGTTTTTGCTGAATTCAGCTTTATTTGCTGTAACGCTCCCACATTGATAACTTCCTGAACCACCTCATGGTGGGACGCTGCTCTCCGTCCAATCATTCACAAGCACATGACAACCGAAGCAACGGTTTCCAGCAGGTAATTTTGGTGTAAAAAGAGTCCAACACATGCAAACCCTCATTTGAATACTCCTGCAAAACTGGAAGAGCAACCTGGATGTGCAAGCTCCTGGTGTAAATTTAGCACGACTTGTACAGAAGTAAATCAGAATATAATAAACATGGATAACACCTAATAGGAAATAATAATGGATCATAAGGTGAAAAGGATTAATAAGACCAGTAACACAAAGTCAATATGGAATAATGTAAGAAAAAGACACCATAGACCACAATATATATCCATGAGTGTAGTAAATACGACAGTTTGCATCAGAGTTGGTATTTTTTATACTCGAATCATCGACATCTTCACTGTGTGAGTCAGTTCTTCTTTTCCTTTAGGTGATTCGGTTCCAAAGTTGCAATCGTTCTACTTATTTTGTGTCTAGATTTGTTTTTAACGGCGTTCTCCCCACTTGGTTTGAAGTGGGCGGAGCTCAGCTGGAAAAAGAAAGGCACACGTTGGCAATATGGGGATCCTGAGCTGATGGCAGTTGGTGCCGCCAGGAAAACGTCGCTATCAGTCAAATCTGATCAGATCACACCAACACAGTTATTCAACTCGCAAACCAACAGTAACTTCCTTATCCAAACATGCTGACACAACCTTTCAGCATTTAGATGTCCTTTAAAAGTCACTTTTGCAAAGCTTCTATTGACTTTGTCTTCGTGCTGCATTGAGTGTTTCTGGCTGTTTGTTGGTTCGATGTCTCAATGAGAGAGTGAATAAATGATGTATCATGAATAAAACTGTGGCCACAGCATCTGACCTCATAAACATATGATGTAATAGGGAAATTATATTTTTTAAATTCCCTACATTTTAGATTATTGATCCCAGGTTCGAGTCCCAACTGCAGCAGGACATCCGACAAAAAAATGAACTAAATCTGTAATGACTTGCTGAATAGACTAATATCTGCTTTTGTTGTTTTGTTTGTAAATTTCTTTTCTTTGTCATTTGAGTGAACAGTTTGTTGTTGTTTTTTTCTATTTTCTATGTTTTGATCTATGACCAGAACTAAACCGTTCATTCATTCAACCATTCATTCATATCATAAAGCATCCAAACAATGCAGCCACAGCATGAGGCAGATTGAGGAATTGGTTGCGCCTCACTGTGTTTACAAGAATCACACTTGCTTTCAATTGTATAGCAGGACAAGAATATTCATTATTGTTCTTTATGTGCAAAATTGGATTGTCAATATTGACTTCGTGCTGCATTGAGTGTGGCTGGCTATACAATATATATATATATATATATATATATATATATATATATAGATTGCTTGATGTCATTCCTTCACAGTAATTCTACCTTTATATATCTCTTTTAGTATTGTTATTTATTTTTTGTTATTACATTTTACATGAATGTATTATGGATATATCACAATTATTCTAAATGCAGCTGCAAATGTACATCATTGGAGCTTTTCATATCCATCCATCAGCCCCACAACCTCCTTTCTCCTACTGTTAATGCTTCTCTTTCTTGTGCGGCTCCTGCATGTTGGCATAAGATGGAAACTTTGTCCCGCTGAACGACAGGACGTGAATTCCCGGACTTGCATTTCAACAGGTTACTAAATAGGAAGCTCGGCTGTTCTTCTGCGAGCCCGTGTCCCTTAATCCCATGATCCGTGACCATTAAACACGGCTAAAGAAGGGATATGCAACATCTACCAAACAGCGGGAGGGGAGTGCTTCTCATCCCCGCTGTGTCACCAGCAGTGTCTCTCTCTGCCCGCTGCCTCGCAGCAACGGGAGATAAATCAGCCTGGACAGGGAAGGCCGCAGCCACCGACGCTCGCCTGCCACCTCCAAAGGGTTAAGTCGGATCCCAGGCCGGCCACATCATACCGCCGGGCCATTCAGTGCGGGAAACCTGATAGTTTGGTTCCTTTTGATGGCCTGATTCCCGGGCTTAGGAGAATAAATTAAATGCAATCCCCACCTAGGCCTCAGCTGGAGCGGCAGGGCATACTGATTTAGGATTTTCATCTGGGGAGCTTTTCCCTCCCTTCCTGCTCGCCCCCGTCCACAACCCCGCTCCATCAATCTCCGCCTCGCTGAGGAAAATGGTAAATATGGTTTCAAATATGGCTTTTGTGTGGCAATAATGAAGGCTGTGTGCAGCTGTCAGTTACTGCGAGGGGTCAGGGAAGGAGAAAACGAGCGCCGTGGAAAGAGAGCGGCGGGGACGGGGATGGAGACGTGTCACCAAGTGGCTCAAGAGTCTAAGAGGCAAAATATTCCGTGCTGATCCCCGATGCCCCGCTGCAGTGTGAGGGGCTTTAGCAGAGCCACCAGTCTTATGGTCGAGGTGGGATGACAAGCCTGTGATATGCCTTTAGACTGCTGATCTGCGAGCCGGTGTCGCCTGGCCGACTGGCAGAGCGGCGTCAGGGTGGTAAGGGCTGATGAAACAAGCGTACATCTCCGTTTTAACACTGCGGAATAGAGCAGCACAAGTTCTGATGATTTGAAAACTATTGACATCCAAAGTTCATGTAACGGTGCTCGGATCCAATGAGAACACAACTTTTTGAAAATTGCTACCAAGGTGGAACATTTTGAAAATGCACAGGGTGTCTCCATGGAAACGGGGGGAAACGCAATTTTCTGGAACTGCTTGGGCTCCGTCTCCGTGTAGATGGAAGGAATGCTGCAACTGCACATGTGCACCACTGAAGTGGTAAATAGTTCTTCTGCACATGCTCAGTTGATGGACAACAGGAACAATGTTTGCGTCTAGAGTGTCATGACACTCAGTCCATATTCTTCTGGCACTTGGTAGTTTTATAGTTGAGCCACCCGTTATATAGTATAATCACGATGATGTTCTGGAATTCTTCCCCGGTGCATTATGAGATACCCTGTGGTACTCGCCGCCATGTATGTGTGTATAAATACCGTCTCACAAGAGAGCGACATGCGACTCTGTCGACTCTCCTAAAGCCACAACAATGTATGTATCGCCGTAGATCCTCATAATTGTTGTCTTTTATCAGGGGAATTTGCAAAATTGCCCGTTTCACCAGAGGTGGCTGTAATCTTAGCGTCACGCCTGCCGTCTTCAGCAGCCAAACCACAGACAATCCCATGGTGCTTTGCGTGCGGAAGGATATGACGTAATTGCGAATGAGGTCTATAGCAATCCAACTCCATCATCTGTCCATACGAATGTCGGTCCACTCCCACTGTGTATCACAGTGAGGTACGAGCAATGCAACGACGAGAATAAGGACTGGGAGTCATGACAATCTGGAGGTGAACATTGTTCTTATTGTCCATCTACTGAGCATGTGCAGAAGAACTATTTACTCCGACTGTGTTGAGCATGCACAGTAGCAACGTTTCTACCGTCCACATGGTGACGTAATGAAAGTTTTGCATTTTCACTAAAAAGCGTTGTCATGTAAACAGGTCCTGTATTTGATGCTATTAGGTGACTCTGAAACTGCCGGTTAGTTGTGAATATGAGTGACCTGGTGACCAGTCCAGGACTTCACCCACACTCGGATCTGCTCCAGCTGGATGAAGCTGCACAGAAAAATTTAAAATGTGATTATAACTGTCTTCATTAACTGAATAGTTCTTATAGTATCAAAGACCAGGATGTTAGTTTGTTCAGTGAGGCGGCTCTTTGGCTGAACTGGCAGTTTGATTCACAGCGTAACTCCGAGCCAGACGCATTCAGTTTCAATTCAAATGAGTCATTTAACTGCATATTGCTCTGAAGATGGAGACGGAGGGCCGGAGCCTTTCGGTCTTCCTCACTTCATCTGTCAGCAGCAGACAAACAGATCACGAGCTGTTCCTGTGTGATATACGAGCAGCGGTGGGTGGCCGCTTCCATCGCTTCATCCACGGTTTGCTGAGCAATCAAACCGGAACAGAATTTCATTTAACTGGAATAAAGAGGGAGCAGTCTTGTCCACGGAGGACATGAGGCCTGAGGCTTTTCTGGCAAAGACTCCTGCACCCGTTCTTTCTCCTCTGGATGGGCTTTACTACTTCAAGTTAGAATATTTTAAGTTGAATAAAAATACTCAAACTTGGAGAGGGCACAAAATTGATAAATGCCAATGAAATTGAGTCAGTTTATATGTATAACTCCACTAGTGAAAGAAGACTTCATGTATTTGAATTTTTTTTTTGTCGTTTGGCTGTTCATGCACCTTTTGACAAATCAGAAAATACCAGTAGATACCATCTGCTACCACTAGATGTCACTGTATGACAGGCGAATGCTGCTACAGTAGCAACAAAATGTTTAAAAGTTCAACTGACATTGTAAGAACATTGTTGCCAAAAAGCAACACAGTAGAAATTAAACTAAATATTAGGAAATGTGCGGTAGAGGAGATCGTAGAGGAACTTGTGGAACTGAAGAAAAGCTGACAAATTGTTGCTTTAATGAGGAAAACAAAGAAAGCTAACCGTGAGCTTAAGAGTCCAGAGCTGGAGGAAATAATGCAAATATGTATGTTATGTACTTTTTGGTTTGCTCCTCTTCCTGGTGCGTTCCTCAACAGATCCGACCGATACTCCAGACTTGGATTTGTTTGTCTGCGCGGCGTTACTGTAAGTGAGACGAGACAAATGATTCATTCACCAATCCAACCATCGAACAGGAGATACTGGAGCTTTCTAAATAAACTTTACTTTAACTTATCGTTTGATGATAATCTTAAGATTACAAACGGTAAAACTGGCTTTAGTGTTAATGTGCCACTAAAACAACACTGGCAGTGTCGTGGAGTTTCTACTCAACGGGCTGCTACTGGTTTTCACACCCGTCTGAGCAGGTCAGTTTAATTACTGGTGGATTGTGGTTTCATAATGTTCAGTTTTGTTGTTTTTTTTCAGATCTGAGATTTCCTAATAGCACCAACAGTCTGACCAATGTCCAGCAACAGCCTCAAACAGCAGGACAGTGGTTGGAATAAACACTGAACACACAGACTGTAGAGCCCTTTGTGTTGACATGGACAGTAAATATGAGATTAGTCTTGAGGCTGTTGCTAGAAAACGACTTCTTGCTTGGAAGATCTTTTGTTTTCGAACACTGTGAGTTTATTATGTCAGACATGTCAGCGCTTTAAATACATGACTGACATCAGCAATGTTGATAGAAATCCACATTTGACAGGTGGTGGCCAGCTACTGAGTGTTTTTCCATTTGTTTATGTCATCTAATAACTTGTGCAGATCTGTGATAATCAACCATTACTAAATTAATGGACTAATTCTGATTAAATGACAACGATTGTACACAGAAAACGAATGACTATGTTACAATTCTCTTTTCATGGCTTAAGAAATATGACGTGAGAATGAAAATGTTCTGTCTGACTATTTGAATTGCAGGTGGTATAAACCGTATCCCTCCCACATTGTGATTCAAACTATTTCACCACCAAATAAATGAACTGTCACAAAATCAAACTCACCTCAATAATTCATCTAAACTCAGGATGTACAGTTGCCACATAGTGCATTTTGATTGAATTGTGGATTTCTGTGTTCAGTAGCAGATCCATAAAAGAAAAAAGTTAGATTGGGATTATCATGCTCTACTTATTGCCTGGCTAATATATTCAGTTTGTGAAAGTAGTTGCATACTGTACGTGGTGGCATTGCTGTATTTAAAATCTGTGTATTCTACAAATGTTAGAGTTAGATGTATAAATGTGTGGGGATTAAATAAATATGTCAGCGTGTGTTTTAGGCTTCACACTGCAGAAATGTTTTCACATTTCTAACATGAGTCTGGAGTTGTTTTTTTTTTTTTTTTGTAAAGACAATAAAGGCTTTTATTTCAGTCTAATTTAGTCTGAAAGCAGCCGTGTGAAACTAGAACATTTCAGATGAAATGTTGCCTGCGTCTGCCGCAAGTATCCCTTCCATTTTGCATTTTTCACCAAAACCCCATCCGTTTTGACTGGCAAATTTTTTGTTTTTCTTTGTAGAACTATAATCTTGAAGCCTTGCCTTGTAAAGAGGCAGACACACAGAAAAGCAGGGCTGAGAAGAATTTTAGTTTGATCACACACTAAGTTTCGGGATTTTGTATCATCTTTGTAACTCTTGAAATAACACGTATTGAAATATTTAGTAACGGAAAACCCAAGATGTTTCATTAATATTACAAATGATTGATCAGTATCTGTAACACAGACCCGAACTGTCAGATTAGAAGACATTTACCCATCAGTCAGTGGATATTTAACATTGTTTTTATGTGTAAGACGTCAAACCGAGGGCCTTATAAACATGGCTGCAGCGTAACAGACTATTTACATGATGAATCGCAGACAAACATGACAGTGAATTTCTCCTGAGAGCAAGACAACAGGGTCACGCCACGCATCACCGCGCCGTTGTAAATTGCTTTTTATTGGTCTCGCCAGCGTCTTAAGGTTACGCCGAGGTTAAACAACACTGGAACGTCTCCACACACACAGATTCAAACTCGACGATGCGTGCTCGCAGGAACTTTGTCACTTCTTCTACACACACACACACACACACACACACACACACACACACACACACACACACACACACACACACACACACACACACACACACACACACACACACACACACACACACACACACACACACACACACACACACTATCTCTTGGTCTGCGGGGTTAATCTGCAGGCCAGATCAAAGGGTCAGGTCCAGGAGATAAACTCCGGCCTCGGAGGATCCAGCGCTCCTCTCTCTGGATCTCTGCAAATCATTAAGCTCAAGGTGATTCACTGCCGCTCAGCGAGAAGCCCCGGAGGATCCTGGGACAGATAGAGGAGGATTTGTCGGCGGCACAGCTGTCGACCTCGCCGCCACTCAAGCCGACGTTCCACCGTCGCTCTGAAACAGACGCGAGAGCCACTCAAGACGTCCTCGGAGATAAAAGACCCTTCACCACTGACAGGACGGGATCTCCGTCAAAACACAACCACACAAATTATATTCCCTCCCGGCTTTGTACGGGAGATCTCCGTGAAGGAATCTTTTTGAAAAGGCCAAATATTCAGCCGGTTGAATGTCTGGAGGCTTTATTGGGCAGAAAATTTTCAATGGGAAGCAAAGGGCTGTGCTTGTTCCTGCTTGATTTGGAGGAGACTCCTGGGGTGGATGAATGGGTGCATGTGTCATCGCCGCTGACATGCTAAATGAAGGGTATCAAAGCATGGAGGTTTGGCAAGAAGAAAGAGCCAGAAGAGAGAGAAGAAAGAGGCCGAGGTAGAAGTGTAGGGGATATAATAGCCACACACACACACACACACACACACACACACATACACATACACATACACACACACACACACTCTCACACAAAAGTAGTAGAAATGAGAGAAAAAAAAAAAAGGCAGAAGTGGGAGGCTCCAGTAGCTTTTCAACAAGCGGGCCACAAAAATGTAAAGTTTCTATGATGGCAGCTTTTCTGTCCTCTGCTCCAGGACTGCGATCCGGTTCAGGACGGGGGTGTGGTGGCCTCCGGCTAATTGGGATCTTAACCTCCTTCAGAGAGATGAGAAGGATCACACCTCTGAGCTCTGACACCTTCACAAAACAGACAGGTACCCCCACCCCACCCATCCAAAAACACAGGGTGGAGGAGGAAGACGCAGGGTGGAGGTTCACATCAGGGCGAGTCTAAACAATGTGACTCAGGTTCGATATTTGTTTGGGCAAAAGTTACCGATGTCCTTGCATGTCTGCGCGTGCCTGTGTGTCGTAAACGCGCATTCTGTAACGCAGGGAAGCGAGCGCGTGTTTTCGCCGTGTCCAACTGCGTCGCTAATTCCCAGGGCTTCAGCCAGGGGTGTGACAGGGCGTGACGGTGCTCGCGAACAAAGTGACAAACTGTTCCAAAATAACTGGGGATCTCAGCGGTGATTTCACTTAAGCTGCTGTTCAATCAAATAAACAAAAGATGACTGACATGAAACTGCACTTGTGATTTACTTGAGCTTCCTGCAGTGCAGTCAAAGCACAATGCTGTACAATGTTGAGGACGAAAAACAATTAAAGAGAAATTAAATGCTAGAGAGGTTGTTATAAGAAATGATGGGAAGGTTTTACATGTTGCTGGAACTCAACGTGTCACTAAAATATATTACACAAACCGTGTTTTCATATATGGTTTCTTTTTCCATAAGAAAGGGATTTTAAATATTGATTCAGTCCAGTTCTCATGCCTCCAATTCATCTTTTTTTAATGACAGACAATATTAAAGGTTTTCCCCTCTTCCAGAAAGCTGGAGCTCATTTGCAGATTACATCTACATCGGCATTTGGTTGGTGTTAGGCTGGTGTTCATTTCAAACGCTGGGTGTGACCCTAAATCCACTCGGGCTGATCTCAGCCACGCAGCCCCGCTGACGCCACTCTCCCCAGCCAGCTGATTTCCTGAACCTCCCGAGGCGAGCGCTCGCATGGCAGCAGAAGGAGGTGAAAGTGGACGAGGGACTGTGTGGTTGCATCACTTACTCAGTTACCACAGTGTACCTGTTCAGCAGTTTCCCCTGACCTGGAGTGTCATTGCTGTTACATCTGCAGCCTCTGTTGTGGTCCACAGGTCAGAGTTTCTTTTAGGTAAGACATTAAACTACAGGTTGCTCCCAATTTGAGCAGTTTACATGACGTTTCACATGATCAAGGTGGATTGTTATTACGGTGACTCTCAACTATAAAACTACCAAGTCGTAGGAGAATGTGGACTGGGAGTCATGACACTTATTATTCTTGTCATCCACTGAGCATGTCCAGAAGAAGAACTATTTACTATGACCGTGGTACGCATGGGCAGTAGCAGCATTTCAGAAAAGTAGAATTTTCCCCTTTTTTCCATTGAGACCAGATCGTTTTCAAAAAATCCCACCTTGAGAGCCATTTTCTAACAGTTGCGTTTTCAGTGCCTCCAAACACCGTTTTCTTGTAAACAGACACTCAAAACACAATGAAAGTGTCTGCCTGGGCCTACCTTTGGTGAGTGAATGAATGGGTGAATGCGACTGATCCTATAAAGCACGTAAGATCACTGAAGCAGTAAAACATCTGATATGCAAGCTGCTTAACTTAAACAAACTAAGGCAGAGATGGAAAAAAAAACTGGTGGACTTCTAAAGTGCTTTTCTGAGTAACTTCTCAAACTTGGTTAATTTGAACCAAATCTGCACTGTTGGAGGCAAACGTTCCCAGAATTAAATACTGATATTCAAAGTCGATTTCTCAGACAAATAGGACGAGGTGGAGGCAGGTGATTAAGAGAGCAGCCAAAAGACAAATAAGTTCCAATGGCAGATATAGTCATTATATTTTCTACTGCTGCATTCATCTTATCTTCCTCTGTCACCTACACAGTCTTTGTTTGAAGATACATTATAAATAAGAAAAAATCAGTTAAGACAATAATAAATCTCCATTGAGTGTAAAGTTTGAAGACTTGTTGCAGACTTGTGCTCCATGTCTCAGGTTGTCTTCACACTCGTCAGGTTTGGTCTAAAATGAAACAAGCGACTGCTGCGTTAGAGCAACATGTATCTTTGACTGTAACAGCGTCGCTATTTCACACACCGAACAAGTGGAATGAGGCCAAGTTTGCCTACAAACGAACAATGGCGCCACACGTTTTAAATGTAGCCTCACTTCAACGGACTTGACTTGTAATACAATCATTGTCAGTAAGAATCGCTTGTTGAAGCTCCAGTTATTTTCTTTTATTGATAGTTAATATTAACTATACACACCAGGAGCGGTAGGCTGACATGACCGCTGAGTTTGTTTCATTTACCCAGGTTTTATAACTGACATGTAAATGACAGGCATCAAATGTACTGCATCACGTCACTGGCATGGGTGTGGGCACCGTAGGAATCCTGCCAGTGTTTTGACACCGTTGAACTCATTCAACCCTTCTGATTTTCTGTGAGCTGTCTGGGACTTCGAGGCTGGTAATAGACACATGCATCACACCTCTTCCCGCACGGTCACTGTCATCATAGCTGTCCAGCATGTAAAACCCCCCAAACAACATGCAGGTCTCCTGGGGGTGGGGAGTTGGCTGTCCGCCGACCGAACCCAGCCGGGCCTTTGTTCTTCTTGGTCCTGGGGGGGGGGGGGGGGGGCTCTGGGATTGGGGGGTGTAGGTGTGGGTGGGGTAGTGGTGGTGGGTGGGGTCGTTACACGGCCCGCTCACCCCGGGGGCCCTGCTCCATCCAGTCTTGGCTTGGCGGCTTGGGTCGGGGCCTGGGGCCTTCTCCTTCTCTTATGGGCTCCTCCTGGCTGGGTGGGGTGTCTTCTCTGCACTCTTCCTCTGGTGCTTCCTGGGCTGGGGGCGTGGCTCTCTCTGGGGTGGCTCGCTGGGGCCTTCCCGGGTCTGGGGTGGCGGTGTCCGGGCTGTCACTGCAGGCCTCCCCACAACAGTTCCAACCACACCCAGTGGGCACACACACACACACACACACACACACACACACACACACACACACACACACACACACACACACACACACACACACACACACACACACACACACACACATTTCCACTCCTCATCAATGAGATGTCCTGCTGATTTTGCTTGTTTTCTGCCATCATTTAACTGTCAAAATCATGTACCTCATGACTCATGTACCTGTATTTGTTGTTGCTCCTTTGTTAAATGTATGTAGTTTATATAGCATTAACAAGTACATTATCTGTTGACCCCCCCCATCAATCTCTCTTCTCTCTCTCTTTGAGCGTTCCCACCCTGGTCATGTACAGCAGCCATGCCTGCTTCCAATAAAGGTATCAACGGGAGGAGATTCCAAGTCTCTTCCTGTTGCAAAACAAAGACTGTTCTGACACCAGAAGAACAGGACAAGGGAAAAAAAAAAAAGAAAAGAGTTTGACAACCCTGACTTAAAGCTAAATACACAGACAAATACAGACGGACGCTTCTGTCCATCTTCTGTGTTCATTCTGTGCAGAATGTGGTATTTATCCAAAGACCTTACAGATGGAGCATACAGCGTAATACCACTGATGACCTGTGGGGGCAGTGTAGCGCAGAATAGCTCATGTAGGACCAGAGAAATAACAAATAAGACAAAGGAAATGAGGAAAAACTGTGTGAATGTATTGATACAAACAATTCTACAACATGACCTTGTTAATTAAAGTGTTAGATGTGATCCATAGATTGTGTGAGTACTAACCAGACAGTAACTGTTCATACATGCAAACAATTACAAACAGGCCCGATCAGTAGTTGTGGAAACTGACCTATGTGACTTCTAGATTAAGCCTTACTGTCAGATCTTTTATTCATCGCACGTTTCGAGTGCTCAAAAGATAAATTGAAATCCTGTTCTGCGAAGGGAAAATCACATCCACTCTTTGTTCAGGATGAGTGCTCGTGTCCAATTTAAAAGAAAGAATTAAAAAAACAATTATACAGCGGAGCTGAGTCTTGAAAACGGTGGGGACATCAAAAGCAGCGGTTAGAGTTATCGAACGTTGTTTACTTCAACACATAGCCGGTTGTTTTTGTGGTTTGTGGAACGTTGAGAGATAATGATAGATGAGATAATGAGCTGCATCTGGCTGCAAACCAGCAAAATCTGACACCTCCGTAGATATTTTCATCCCAGGATCTACTGACAGTAAGAGAAGGCAGCGACATGCTTATATGAAACGTGAGTTCAGTAGTTTAATTTTACATGTGGTCTTAAGATAAGTTTTTGTTGCACGAAGACACATAACATATTCAACCTCATTTAAACTTATTTTAAGCATTTTTTCTTAGTGAATTCTGCTTTTGAGAGCTTTCATTCCCTGAGGGTATCCAATTTCTACCATGATGAAACATGAAATTAGAACACAATGGTAAACAAGACATGTAATGCATGCGACAGTTTGATATTGAACAGAAAAAGACTGAGCGCAAGCTCCTCTACAACCTCGCTGTTCACCGGTGGAAAAGCCCTTGTGAAAGAAAACGATGTGTCACAGCCACGTTTAATAAACCACTGAATCGTAAAAACTGAAGTAATATAGTTTAGGGTCTGAGCACTGAAAGTGCCCAAGGATTCTATTGAAATTGTAAAGATTATTATCATTATTATTAAGTATTATACTTTTTTCATTTTGGGAAAACGTGTTTTTGAGGGCCTTAACTTACATAACTGTGGCAGTCATGCTTGCCATCCTCGGGTTCACGCACAGAGGCACGGAGACAGAGTCACAAAATGCCATTATTTTATTAAAGTAAATGAAAACTGACTGAAAACACACAGAGACAAACCATCTCTTTCTGGCTCTCAGCCTCTTTCTGGCTCTCCTCCACTGTCTGTGTGCTCCACCTGTCACTCGTTGTCTCTGGGCGGCTCCTCCTTTATGGGCAGAGCACTGACTAAGCACCTGATGTGAATCAGGTGAGCTGCCTCACCTCTCATCCTGCCAGATTTAGGACTCCGGCCCAATTTTACTATTACTGGTATTTATTTACCCCGACATGTGTCGATCTTAATAAGGCATCAAAATTGGACTTGGCTGTTGTATAACAATACTCGTTATCTTTGTCGGGATAAATCAGTCAACATATCTAGTAACAAGTACTTGGAATGTAAGGAATTATCATTACACTTTCTTGTTTTTTCTTTTCCATGCGGAACTGCTGCATTTTTGACGACCGAAACCTTCTCAGACTTGTATGAACACACACACACATCAGAAGTGGTGAAAAAACCTGATATTTCATGGGAATTATGCATGATTGTGCAAAGGTTGCTCCATGGTGCCCTCTAAAATGTTTACACATTCGTTAGGTCTACTACGATCAGCACGGTTCACCTCCATCCACAGATTTTCGTGGGCAGCAGCACGTCCGGCCGCACGAAAAAGTCAGTAACAGCCATGTCAGCAGGCCAACAGGAAGTCTGCCATTTTGCATTGACCTTGACTTTTTTGTGATGATTTCCTCTTAAGGACCTGTTCAACACCTTATCATTTTTAGTAAACACTTTGCAAAATACTTCAAACTCTTTTCATTGTGGATGGAGTTGAGATTTGTGCAGTCTGTGGTTATCACACCGTGAAGAGAGCCCTGAAGTGAACCTCTATTTGTTCATGTTGTGCTGTTGATAGATAGAAAACTAATTTGGGTGTCCTCAGCACAGAAACAGCAACTGCGAATGAGGAAGCTCTTCAACATGAGCAGCAAGTCACCCAGCTGGGAGACTGTAAAGGAGGCCCTGCAGACCCAACAGGTTCAGCCCAAACTTGAACTGATCGCCTGCCAGCTGGAGGAGAAAGACTGCCAGCTCGGACAGAGGTCCCCCGTCTGAAAGAAGAGCACAGGCTGACCCGGACGAGCCTGGAGAATCTGACCAAGGTCATCAAGGTAGAGAAACAGTTTCATTCTTTTGCTTTGTTTCATTTCCAACATTTTGCACAACTTCAGCTATTTTCATTTTGTCTGGATATGTACCAGACGAAAGTGGGTTGTTTTAAAACTAACTCGATGTCCCTCTTCACAATTTCCATTCCAGTGATATCAGAAGGATGCTGAGTGGACGAGCAAACACCTCCTCCCCCATCTGGAAAGGAGGGGAGGCTGAAGGAGGAGAGCTTCAAGAAGAGAGAGAGAGAGAGAGGAGCTGCTTCAAGAAGTCAGAGAGCTGAGGAGAGGTTCAAGCTCGACACCAAGGTCCTCGTGGAGGGAGACGTCCAGCTGAATGCACTCAGGGCCACGTCCAGGGTGAAGAACGCTGAGAGGAAAGCTGCCAGAAGACACAAGAGAGGGATGGAAGAGAGACCGTAGAAAAGAAGCAAGGAGGATGAAATAGAGGAACATGGCACCTAATAAAGGATTTTTTTTGCCAATAAAAAAATTGTTAAAACAAAAACAATCATCCAAATGCAAATGTCCTTTTTCCCCCTGCAATGTTAAGAATGATAAAGAAAATGGTGTTAATAGAAAGTAGACTGAAACAAATCAAACCTTGAAATAGGAAAACAAAAGCTTTTTAGAACTAGTATCAGATGGTGCCTGGTGATTATTTAAATGTGTTAATGCACATTTTATACTTTACACTTAAAATGTGCATAAGAACTAAAGCAGATGGAAGAAAAAAAAATCAAGGTTATGGATATGTGAACTTTATGAGTAAACATGTGGTTTTCTTCTTTTCTACCTTTTACATTGTGGAACTCGTCCATTCTTCCCAGGGAATCCCTCAAGATATTCACAATTCTCAGACACAAACAAGTGAGGACTGTAAATACTGAATAGCATTAAAAGGTAAAATACTTGCACTTATAATAGTGTGCAGAGGATGATGAGGGTTTAGATGCACAATGTTCTTAAGAAGACATTTGGAGAACAGGAGGCTGAAGTGGCTGCTTCCTCTAAATGTTAGATTGAGATCAAACAGGAGCGTTCCAGACGGTTGTTTTTGAGCTGAATACAGTCGTTGTTCCATTTGTGTTGGAAGGTTTCAGTGGTCGGTCACCTGGCAGTTAATCACTGTGGTCATTACAGTAATACAAATTGCAACTCGCCAGAACTCGTACTTGTCCTTTAAAGAAGTATCGGTGCACCCCTGCTTTTAACATTTTAAAATCAGACAATTTACATGAATTGTTCCTTATAAAATCTAAAAATAAGAATGATTTTCTTACTAGATTTTAGTGAAATGTTATGTTTGAGCCCTGAAGTTTACAATACAGTTTAGCTGCCAAGAAAATACTCTGAATGCCACTTTATAGAAACGTATGTTTGAAAATTGATGCTGTCACCAGGTTGATGTTCACCGAACAAATGATCAAATGATTGCTTTTATCTTTTTGACAGTTAATCACATCAATCTGATACATTGAATGGGAATAGATGAGAACAATACGGCGTTTATCCGTCTTCTACACCAACTTAACCAACCTTGGCTTGTTTGTTTCCCAGATCACTTTGGGTGGAGGCAGGTTTCACCCCCAGACCATCACAGATTTTCATCTTTAGCACAAATTCTGTGAGTGCATCACTTATCTACTATTTAATCCTGCAATGTGATTGTAGTAACCTTCTTTGTTGGATTAAACATGAACACACACGTCTTCTACTCTTCGTTAGATCACTTAACTAATATCTGAATATGTAAACAAAAACAGATTATAGGAGAGGAAATCTACTCAGATGTGCAGGTGAAGCCGACCTGGTGGTCCTCTGAAACTTTTTTTCCGGCTGTACGTAGTAATGTGTGTGTTTTCTACACGTAAGTCGTGTGTATGTATGTGCGTGTTGTGTTTTTCCCGCTCGCTCAGGCCACACATGTACGTCTTTGTCTGTGTGTTTTGGGTGTCAGGGTCTTGACACTTTAAGCCTCGTCCCCTTTGTACGCGAACCGCCGGAGGCTTTAACCCATCTCACACACACACACACACACACACACACACACACACACACACACACACACACACACACACACACACACACACACACACACACACACACACACACACACACACACACACACACACACACACTGCTGCGGTCTGTCTGTTTTCTTGTCCGTCTGTTTGGTGTGTGTGTGTGTGTGTGTGTGTGTGTGTGTGTGTGTGTGTGTGTGTGTGTGTGTGTGTGTGTGTGTGTGTGTGTGTGTGTGTGCAGCTCAAACAGCAGCCCTGGGTGTCATCTATTACTCCTCAGAGTTCAAAGTCCAGCAGAACAATGAGACACAATTAGGGGCTTACAGAGGGGATCTGGGCCTTTCGCTGGCGGGCGAACAAACTCCGACAGGACGAGCGCACGCCAAATCTTTGTCTTTCCGTCCTTCTTTCTGTCAATGTCTGGGGTTCTGTATTCTTTCCACTTTGCAAAGGAACAAGGTTTTGCAAAGGAAGTGAGGACTAGCGGGGACTTCCTCTGATAAGTTAATGGAAGTGTTGTAATTTTGTGGAGTGCCTGGGATCAGGAGCGCTCACTCATTCACTTTAACATGATTAGTTTTGGGGGAGAACCTCTTGGTCTATGGCAAGAAATCTCTACATGTAATTACTGAGAGGGTACATTTACAGTATGTTTGCTGTAGGATGCAGTTAAACTTTAGAAACACTTTCAATTGCATTTATATGTAAGATTCATTTACTTTTTTTCCTCGACAGAATGAACAAAAATCGTCCTTTATATAAAATTGAGAAAATCTACTGAGATCAAGTTTCAGTTTCCAAAAAGAAACAAACACAGATCTGAACTACAAGTTGAGAAAAGTGCAAGAAACTGCAATAAATGACAAAGAAATGAGAGCAGAAATAAACTACACGAAGTATAAAGGTTTATGATCTAATCCGATTCAATAGAAGTTTTTACACCAACGACATTGTGCCTTGTGATGAAACACTTTCCTAATCTTTCACCTGATAACACTAATTCTCATGAGCCAAACCCTCTGGAGCAAAACAATCAATTAACAGTGAATCAAGGCAATGAAATAAGAAAATCCTCATAATTAAGATGCTGTAGACTTGACTTCTACTTTTTCATTAATCGTTGCTTTCCTGATTGAATAATTTCAGGCTTTAACTCGTCCAAAGTAGGGTGTAACCCCCACCCCAACCCCCACTCTTCCATTAGGCATATTGTCCACGGTGTCCCCCTCCGTCTGCATCCCGCTCATTGTATGTGTGTCCACTGTAACCGGAGAGCAGTCTAGACTGGCTGGCTACTCGCTCTAATCCTCAGAAACATGCAGCTGAATCAATCTGAAACTGGAGAGCCGCCGCCGTCGCCCCTGTTAGCAGCCCGACAACACAAACACTCATTATTAGGACAAACATACAAACAACGGTTCTTCCCTGGAAGATTGCAGCTCGGGTTGCAGCGTGGAGATCCGTCCTGGTGGACCGACGCTTCGACTCAGAGGTGACAGGGTGTAACGTCAACATGACCACGTTTAGGAGAAAACTAAACCTAAAAACATGTTGACGAATGAATGAATGAATGAATGAATGAATGAATGAATGAATGAATGAATGAATGAATGATGATCACTGACAAAGAGCAAATGTAACAAAGCGTCTCTTTACTGGAATTTGTTCCAAAAGCTACAGAGCTGCTGTTTCTCTGTCCTGCTGATGGACCCGCTGCTTTCATCAGCATCATCCAGAGCTGTTTTTTTATTCCAGTTGACAGTAACAATCATGTCTGTCACTATTTCATGAAACTCTTGTTCAGTGAAGCAAAGGGACTTTATTCATCCTCAACATAACACTAGCATTAGCTCGTATCCAAACGTAACTTAAATTATTTTAAGCCTTCCAATAAAATGCATCAGATATGTGCATCTCAACAGTTTAGTTCATCAACTTCTCTTCTTAATCATCTTCTTCTTCTTCTTCTTCTTCATTTGGGTTTAATGGTAGTTTGCATCCAGAAAGTTACATGACCGCCATCTGCTGGTTCAATCTATCTGCATTGTTTCCCACCGCTCTCGTCATTCCTGATGACTGTTTCCCTCTCTCTCACTCTTATCAGCAGCGTTTTCGTCCCTGATGACTGTTTCCCTTATTCTCATCGTTTGGGTTTAACGGCAGTTGGCAACACCGCCCTCCGCCGGCCCGAGCCAGTCCACACTATTTTCACCACTCCCAAAAAAAAAAAAAAAGACAGACAAAAAGAAGAAGAAAAACAAACAAACTCATCAACATCTCATGAGTTCCTGCGTCAACGTTTTTAAGACATCCAGATGACAACGCATCTTTCTCCAACTAACTGATGTAATTTCACTTGAAGTAGTTGAATCAATCGTTATGAGCACCTCAACATTTGAGGGAAGGCGATTAAGGCCCCGTTAACACAACGACGTCTTCAAGTGAAAACTTCTGTTGCTCGTACGGTGCTGGTAGACACTGAGGCCCTGTCCACAAGAGGCAAAACAATATGTTTTCATTCGTAAAACGTTTCTCATCCACATGAAAATGACTCATAAAGATGTAGTCCATATGCCAGGCTTATAGGGGGCGCTGTAACTCCGCCACAGAACTACACCAAAAACGAAGAAAAAGAAAAATAAGACATGAAGCATGCAAAAACTGAGAAATCGACAAATCTGACCGCCATTGTTGTTATTGTTAAATGATGTTGTTGTTATTGCTAAAATGACATTGCTGTGTGGACAGGGCCTGAAAACGCAACTTTTTAAAAACTGTCCGACTCAGTCTCCATGGAAACGGGAAGAAATCTACTTTTCTGAAAAGCTGCTACTGCACATGCTCAGTAGCTGGACAATAAGAACAATGTTTCCTCCAGAGGGTCATCACTCCCGGTCCATTTTCTCCTGAACTTGGGAGTTTTAAAGTTGAGAGTCACCGGAATAACAATCCAACGCAGTCGTCTGTCCTTTGTTAATGATTAGAGCGTATTATTCTCTGCACAGATGTGTGTGTGGTTTCATTACAAAAACAGCACCCTACAGGGAAACTGCATAATTTTCCGCATTTCTGCTGTTTCCGTCAAAACAGACATCATTTTCAAAACGTTGCTGTGTAAACGTGAAACTTTTCTGAGACGAAAACGCAAAATCAAACCTTTTCACTTGAAAAACCATGTCGTTTAATTGAAGCCTAAAAGTAAAACACAAGTCGCTTTTACAAGAAGCTCCTTACTTTTTGTTTGACAGCGAGAGCTTCAGTACAGAAGCTGTTATCGTTCCCTAATATCCCGTAACTTCCACAGTTAAAGACGCTTCCATTAAGTTTCCACAAACTTTCTGCCAAAGGGGCCGAGCAGAATCAAAGCAAAGTTTTATCTGAGGTTAAAGGCGATTCTGAAAGCACATGACATGAGTGAGCAGGTTGAAGTATCAGCTGTGGCGAGGCGGTCAGTGTCGTGACAGGAAGCGGCACACCCCGCACAGAACTGTGTGTGTGTGTGTGTGTGTGTGTGTGTGTGTGTGTGTGTGTGTGTGTGTGTGTGTGTGTGTGTGTGTGTGTGTGTGTGTGTGTCATCGTGAAAAGTCTTCCAGTGTTTTGTGGAGCAGTAAGTTGACTCGTGTCAAACAGACACGTCTGTGCCAGCACCGTAAGACGAGTGATTTATCCTCTCCCAGAGAGAGAGGGAGTCTTCCTCGTCACACGATGGTGGGACTGCAGTCAGATGTGTTTTCACCAGAGAGAAATGTAATTTAGTGACGTCTAAAAATGTTGATGAGCAGAAACACATGGCGGAGAGGCCACAGGTGACCAGAGAGAACGTCAGCCATGTCTTCTTTTTTTTTTTTTTCCTTTCCCACAAGCGTGAGAGACCTCAGATCTTCTTTTCGTGGCTCGATCTACAACGTGACACTGAGGGATGATGGGAGGAGAGGAGGGCAGGAATGGAGCGGATGGTATGACAGTCAGACATGGCAGAAATGACTCGGCTTCAGAGCCGTGAAACACATGTCATTTGTCTTGGGAGGTTTTTTTTCCCCCCCTCTTGTGGACTTTGTTGTTGAGTTTCTGTGTAAAGATGAATCTCTGACTGAGGAAGATCATTAGTCTGTAACAAAACCTCCCAGCCACATGCTGCAGCACAGAAAGAAAGGCTACTGTATGACAGGAAGGATTTCTTTCCCAGAGTCGGCCCAGAAGATTAAAGAGTGAGGATTAGAAAATCCAAAGGAGGTATTTGCTTTTCTTTTTTTTCTTTTGCATTGTTTTTCCCCTCAGAACATGCCATTAAATAAAAGCTATTGTGACAGCAAGGCCAAATGTTGGGGCTATTTGTTGGAAAATAAAAGATGTTTTAATATGTTTTGGAAGTTTAAACCTCAAACCTCAATCTGGTTCAAGTGAGGGCCTCAAAGTTTCCAGCAGCATTCAAGATGTCAGACTGAATCACTGCAAAATGCAGAGAATGTTTCGTTTTATGCAAGCTGACCAAAATAATCCCAGCGATAGAGATCTGGTTTCAGTTAAAGACAACAGATAACACTGACCTTAAAGTGAGGAGAAAAAAAACCCTGCGATTCCTCTTAAAATGACCACTGGAGGCGCTGTAGAGTCATAAATCCTTACAGTGGGATTAAGTTATGAACACATTAATTAAATGCAGTTTTGTGAAATCATACATAGTGATGAATGAGAATTCAAAACGTGCTAATGAAATTACACCACATGGATCTTCTTCTGTATCAGGGGTGACAAATATAAAGCTCACAAGAGGCGAAGATCCGGTCCACGAACACAACAAGCAAATTGTGAAAATGTCAAATAAAGCATTTCATTTGTGAAGAAACTTGAGCTGTATGTGGAACCTAAACTAAAACGAGTTTTGACACGCCTGATCAATAATATTGGAGCCAACATTTTCCAGTTTTAGTTGGCAGCTCTCATTTACATCCAATTTGATATATATACATTTAAAATCCATCCTGACTTGATGTATAAATAATTACATGAAAGTGAGTGTGGGAAGGTAAAACCCTTTATCAGTCACAGACAAGGTGTTTTTTTTTTCTAAATAAACTCACCATGCTGTCTGACCTTATTCACACAATGCATTTTGATAAGAAAACGTGAGTGATGATGAAAATTCAAGTCAACGTTGTCTTTGTGCCAATTCAAAACAGTTTTTTTTCCCCAAGCAAAGGGGGAAACATTTAGAATTTTAAAACAATAGTTTGATTGAAGTTGTGAACTGTGGATGTGATCGTATGTTTACTGGTAAATGGATTGTGAAGCGACGTGTAGATTTGAAGGTTCTGTTAAAAAAAGGGCTTGTTGCCTTTAAGTTTGGCTCCGGTTGTTGGAGTTTTTCTTCGTCATATCTGTGACGCTACATGGGACAATGAACTTGTAGGTGAAGTTGGTGCTTTTACACTTTGAAGCACCAGAGAGCCACTGGAGCCGTACCACCTCCACAGACCTGGATCGATCTGTAAACCGCTGGAGAACAGGCCACGTTGACACGGCAACGCTTTCAAGCCAAAGAGCCAAAATTTTGTTGCACTTCGGGCGTCTGTTTACATGACAACAGTGGTCAGAGACACTGAAAACACAAGTTTTTGAAGACGTTCTGGCTCTGTCAGTGGTGGTAACGCTGCTACTGTGCATGCGCCCCACGGCCGTAGTAAATAGTTCTTCTGCACATGCTCAGTAGAAGGACAATAACAATGTTTCCTCCAGAGTGTCACGACTCCCAGTTCATCTTCTCCTGGGACTTGGTAGTTTTATAGTTGACAGTCGTCGTAATAACAATCCAACTTGGTCGTCTGTCCATATGAACGTCTGTGTGCTCCCCTTGTTAGTGTTTTAAGCGTGCCAAACAGTGCCCACTAGTGGTCCTACATGAAAACTACATTGTTTTCAGCATTCCCACAGTTTCTGCATCAGGAAACTGAAGTGAAAACACGAAAACGATGCGTTATCACTTGAAACGTTGTCGCGTGAATCGGTCAAAGAGTCCATCCCAGCAGGGAGGACATGGTGTCTCAACGCAAAAAGGCTCGGCTGAGAAAAAAAAAGTCACAAAAACAGTGTGACGCTTTTCCTCGTCTTTCATGTTTATGTCATTAATGTTTCCTCACGAGGGAAACTGCAGAGGACGAATACAGCAGCAACCATAAAATCCCACATAAGCCGGAGTTCAGATGCGTCTGCCGCCGGATCCAGACACTCGCATTTTGTTTATGACTCGTCTGTTTGCTAACAAGCACAATGTAAACAGGCTCTGGGGACAGACAAGAGGAAGGCTCTGTGACACAACAGGCCCGCCCGGAGACACCATCGCAGATCAAAATCAAAAGACAGGAAGGGCGGAGGCTCCGAAACACAAAAAACTCCACAAGTGTTTTAAAATGGACCGAATTAGGAACATGTTGGATTTGTTTTGTCTTTATACAACTTTATTGACAACTTGTGTTAAGAGCCGAAGCAGCTTGTTTATCATTCGCCGTGAACAAAGAGGGTTTGTCTGGAGTTTAAAGTTTGTATTTGTTTATTTCGGTCGTGCAGATTGTGTTTTTACGGCCCGGCGATCAGCTCCGTTAGGCTGCAAAAGCGGCGAGGGGATCTCGCAAAGTCAAAAGGATTTGAAGCTCGGGAATCCCAGATTTCTGCTTGGAACTTTGTGCCAACGCAGGAGGCCAAAGTGGTGGAAAGTCTCCCGTTTCCTCCGCTCGACCGAGAGCATGATATAATCACATCTGTGTCTTTTACAATTCAGCGTTTCTCGTGTGCATTTAAAACGCTGTGGTCCCGAGTTAAATTACTGCCTTGTTAACTTTAGACAGGCTTTATCTTAATGGTTAAAAAAATAAGGACGCAGCTATTTTGGTGGCCCCTCCTTTGTCACTCCATCATTATGTCACCTTACTTCCTTTTTGTTTGTTTTTTTTCTTCTCGCACGGATCAGAGATATAATTACTGTCTGCACTGGAGGGCACTTCAACACAAACTTTTCATGACGAGACAGTCACAGATTTTGAAAGAAAAGTGATGATTGTTTCCTAAACAAGGGAAATCAAACATCGTTTAACCGTTCCCATGTAATGCGGTCTGTGTGTGTGTGTGTGTGTGTGTGTGTGTGTGTGTGTGTGTGTGTGTGTGTGTGTGTGTGTGTGTGTGTGTGTGTTTCATTGTAAATTGCCGTGCTGAGAGAGACATCCCAGCAGTCGGTTGTGTTAATTGGAAGAGTCCCGACGCCGGCGGCTCAACATGCGTTTTCCATCTTCGAGTGTGACGTTAAGTTCTCACTCCCTTTTCATCGCTGATCTTTTTAATACCACATTTTCGTGCCGTTCTCTCCGCGCTGATCCGGATGAGACTGCTCTAAACTCTCCCAGCGGCCCAGCGCTGAGAAAATGGCAGCACGCTACCCTCTGTTTGACTTCCCGCCTCGCCGCGGCGCGCGGCCTCGGAGGATTGGGCCGTGTTTACATTACGACACCCTCCCATTTCCCCCCTTCTCGTGTCAGCCAGCCATCACTGCTTGTTTTTCACCGTATATCCTCCACCAGCAGCGTCGCTCTCCGTGAGGGGAGATGAAAGCGTCGGGGTCAGACGTGTATATTTGACCGAGGGGGCGACCACTCAGGGTTGGTCAAGATAAACCAACAGTGTCTTTTCCACCCGCTACAGACCTTCAGCTCTACATCCATTCATCCAATCATCCCGTTCTCTTCTCCTCGAACCCTCTTGTGCCCGACAACAGGTCAGTTCAGTTCAATGGAAGGAGGATTATGGATGGACCTGAAGTTCAGAGCATAAACAGAGGAAGTTCTTCACCCTTTAAAGGACATTAATCTGTTAAAAGGAACGCTTATTTACATTTTCTGTCTGTTTGAAAATGAGCTGCACAGTGCTGATGATTGAAAGGTTCAGTTCTTTATTCGACAATATAATCATTTTCAAGTCCCTGCATCTTCCTCAGTGTTCACCACAATCATTTACTAAATATGTTTGTTTGCCTGATACATACAATTATCAGAAGTTTCCTTGCTTTCTTTATAGTTTTTCAATTGAAGTGATCCTTTTCTATGTTTCACCAAAAACAGTGACATACTGTAGTGACATATTCAGTAAAGTGCACGGAACTATGTGTACAGAGCAGAACAATCAGCAGAGAATGCTTACAGTCTGCACACAGACATGTACACTCTCTACAAAGATGTGAAAGTTGCATGCACACGCAACCAAATGCAAGTGCATGCATGCGGGCACGCATGCACGCAGGCATGCATGCACGCATGTGCACTGCTGAAGGTTAAACACAATGCAAAGGTCTGGGTCAAGTGCTGTATTTGAAACAAACACTTCAGCTGAGAAGAACATTGATAAGAGCTGAATGAAAGTCTGACACACTCTGTGTGTGTGTGTGTGTGTGTGTGTGTGTGTGTGTGTGTGTGTGTGTGTGTGTGTGTGTGTGTGTGTGTGTGTGTGTGTGTGTGTGTGTGTGTGTGTGTAATTGAAGAGATAACTAATATCTTTGTGGTACAGTTGTGAACTCATGGAACACAGAGTGTAGTTTGTTTCATAGATATTGACTCAAATATAAGACATATTTCAGTTGTCATCTCACAGACTGAAAATACATGAATTCATCTCACATATCGATGTCATCGGATTTAGGTTCTTGGGGAACTCGGGCGATTCCCAGCTGACTGAACTAAATACAAGATCCACTCAGACATGGACACCTAAAAGCAATTTAAGGCCACCAAGCAGCTTCCCTGCACTTTGTTAAAGTGTGGCGAGAACATGCAATCTGCATATGGAAAGGCCCAGAAGCCAGGAATCAAGTAAGGGCCTTCTCAATGTGACATGACACTGTCAACCACTGCACCACAGCGCAGCAACTCAGGCTGGTTTACACGTTTCAAGTGAAAAGGTGTCGTTTTTGCATTTTCGTTCCAGAAAAGTTTCGCGTTTCTAAGACAACATTTAGAAACATGCCGTGGTGTCGCAACAGAAAAGTTGCATTTTGCCCCGTTCACATGGAAGACGGACTTGGACTGTTTTCAAAAAGTTCCACTTTGGGAGTTGTTTTAAAAAAGTTTTCAGTAACTCTGAGCATCGTTGTCGTGTAAACAGACACTCAAAATGCAACGACAGTTTCTGTTTACACTTGAAAACACGGTCATAAAAACCAAGCCACAAACTGTCGTGATGATTCGAGGAATATAGTTCATCATGTTCAAAGGAGACAATTATAAAATATTTACCTAAAGACTTGTACATTGAATTTAGATTCCTTTAGCTCATTTTCTTACCTCATTGCTGTATAAAGACTCATTACTTTTTCAAAACACCCATTCAAAGTAAATTAAGATATAGTTCTTTGTTGGTGGTGCTTGATAGATTAGAAATAAAAATGTTGCAGCATCTCATTTATTGCAGTCAGAAATGAGAGTCTATGGGATTGAACAGTCAGAAAATATAAGATTAATGTGGCTATGCATGAGTCACAATGAAGAAATATAGAACATAAAAGTAATATTATTTCAACACCAGCGTGTATGTTGTTGAAATAATATGACCTTTTTTTTTAGATCACATCCATTGATACATGAACAAAATGTGGAAAACTTTTTTTTAGGAGGGAATCGTTTTTTTTTTTGTAGTATTATTGAATTTATGTGAAGTAATACTGCAAAAACGACACTGAATGGAAACAATATTTTCAGATGAGCATAACGGGGAAGATGATTATATTGATTCAGAGTAAAATCTTCTACCTGACACCAGTCAGTCCAAGGATCCCAAAAGCAATTAGTTAAGGATTCAACAGAGGATTTCCACTTGGCACGAGAGTAAAGCGCGTGAGTAGCTGTGGATTCTCAGCGAGGCCGGGGGCAGGTGTAACCATTAAGATAAACAGTGTGATAATGCCACAACCGCAATGTTTGACCTGTCAATCAAGCTGCCCTCCGCCAATCACTGGTGCCCCTGAAATGATACCAGCTGTGCTTCACAATGTCTGGTACAGGAAGAGGACTAACTTACTGACACACTACTGAAATTCCAAAAGCCCTGAAGAATGGTTCCTTTGTATATGGAATTTTTTTTAAATCTTGTTATTAAACTATTAATTTATGTACATGAAGTTAACACACATAGTTTGTTCAATTGGAGGGGTTGCAAGATGAAAGGGTCATTCTACATAATATATGTTGAAGACAGAAAAAGTAAACAGAGCATGAATAATAAACTTGAATTAAGCCAGAACAGCTTTTAAACCCAATCTACAGTCATTGGGTCCCTGTTATCCCGTCCCACCCACTGAGTGAAACAAACAAAACAAAAATAGTTCTGGGTGTATACTAATGCTAGAAAAGTATGCTTTTTATTATTGATGTTTGCATTCAGTTGTAATATGCACATATGCTCTCATTAAATATAATATGGGATTGGAGAAAAAATTACTATATTTTCTTGAACATGTTATGAGCAGGTGTTTTTGTACCATTTTTCTACTTTTGTTTTTGTGATTGCACCCACGCTCCTGTTTATACGACAACGTTTTCAGGTGAAAAAGCTAAACTTCTATTGCATTTTTGAGGTGGTCGGAGTCACTAAAAGCAAAACTTTTTCAAAAATGCTCCAACAATGGCCGCCTCCAGGATGGCCGCCTCCAGGATGGCCGCCTCCAGAATGGCGTGATTCCTACTTTATATTCTCCAGGGATTCAAGAGTTTTATATTTAAGAGTCACTGAAATAGCAATCCAAATTCATTGGCGTACTTGCCATTGTTAATGTTCATAGTGTATTCTTCTCTTCAAGTATGTGTGTGTGGTTTGATTGCATTGTGTTGTTTATATAATGTAGTAGCAAAATATTTTTGTATTCTGTATGAATTTTAGGAAACCAGGTGATGAATTTTAATGGTTACTGCTAATGTTAATAATGTATTAATAACGTTACTAATGCAGCTGTAGGCTATATTGTAATGTTATGTTCCTGCTCGAGGACTGCAGATGGAAACTAGCAACAGCTAAATCTCTTACAAAGCATCTTTTCTTGAAGATTAATGTACTTTGTAAATAAACAAATAAACTGAACTGAATTAACTACGAAAATAAACAACAGCACCCACAGGTGGCCCAACATGGCAACTACACCATTTTCAGTAAATGGACATTGTTTCCTTACAACGAAAGTTGAAGCGAAGGTTATGTTTTTGTCTGCGTGTATTTATCTATTACTGCTTTGTATGTTTGTATTTTACCAACTTTTTGCAAAAACTATCAACCAGACATGAAAGTTTCAGGGATGATTTGTCATCATCCAAGGAACAAGCCATTCAGATTCCAAGATTGAACAGATCCTGGGGAGGTTTGATATCTACTCCTCGACACGCTGGAGCTCCGCGATGCGCCGTCACTCAGGGCTGACGTCGCCAATAGCCGTCTGCTCGCACACTGCTATCTCCGCTCCCCGCCCCCCTTCTCCACTTTCAGCCAATCACAAGCCAACTCACTCTAACAGTGCATTCAAGTAACCAACAGAACATAATTTAACCTTTACGGTGCAACAACGTGAAGCAATTCAAACGACCATAACAAATGATGGAAGAAGTGGTGTGGTGGATCAATTAACCTTGTAATCCATTGGTTTCTATGGTGACAAATGTGGCGTTGGCGGAGGTATGCGCTCTACCCTGTGCTCGTTCTAGTTTTCAAAATGTTTCCGTGTAAATGTGAAACTTTTCCTATATGAAAACACAAAAACGATGCGCAAATAATGAGCCTTCTTTATTGTTGGATGCATATGGTATATAATGTCTTATTTGACATATACTGGACCCAAGAACAAAACCACAAAGCATTCATTGATTGGCCAACTGCTCGATAAATAGCAGTAACAAAACCCTCTTTGGAGCCATGCCAGATTGCTTTGAGTAAAATATGAGGGCATAAATACACCACAAGTAACCAGAGATCAGTCAAAGACCAACGGGAAGAAAGAGTGTGAGGAAATCAGAGGGAGCAAATCAGAGGAGCCTCAGACTCAATGAATCCAGATCAGGGTGCCCCTAATGATACACCAGAGCCATTTTGTCGGGGAAATTGCACTGTTTGTAATTAATGCCCAATTAAATTTGACATGGACGCCCCAAATCCTCCGTGAGGTAACAGATTAGGCTGCACAGCTGGTCCACATTGGCAGCGCCGGGGCAGGACTCTAGAGTTACCGTGTTAAGGTGCATTCCCTTCCTCAATGATAGCATTTATGAGATTTGTTTCATTCCTCCCTGCCTCCGATGAGACCCACAACAGAGGGAGACTTTAAAGACGTGTGTAACTACACCGTTTGATTACACCGGCGCAATCACTGACACTTTGCTCACACACACACACACACACACACACACACACACACACACACACACACACACACACACACACACACACACACACACACACACACACACACACACACACACACACACACACACTGAAAGAAACAATCCAGGGGAATCATTTTCCTCATGTATTCATCTGGGTGTATTAACCTCCTATTAAAAGCACATGTTACTCAAGTAGAGAGGCTGATGTCTGATTTGATGCCACAATGCTGACCATGAAATGGAGCAATGGAATCTGTCCTGCGATGCTTTGTTAAATCTAAAGATCTTGGCACAATCTGTGCACCGAGGCCTTGCTGACGTCCACCAGGACCAAACGGGCTGTGTGGTAAAAGCTTTAGTCTGATCTATCCAGGGTTGTTGTCACATCGGTAAAGCAAACACTGTGTGTGACTTGACTGGCTTGTCTGTGAGTCAGAAGAAAAGAAAGGGAACTGACGGATCTAAATGACACAATAATAATAATAATCTGAATCAATATCGTAGCGTTAAGAGCTTTGACCACCACTGTCCCTTTTATCCATGAAGATGATCATAAACCATGTTTTATCCCCGTCACTTAGCCTTAGGCTTTAGTAATATTCAATAAATCTTACAGTCATCCATCCGTCCTCCACGCTGCTTTAACCAACTTAAGGTTGCGTAACGCTCCAGTTAATCCGACTCGATGAAGGCCGGGTACATCCTGGACAGCTTACCAGTCTGTCAGGAGTCACCAATTAACCTCAAGTATATCCTCATATTTCTTTTAGATTGTGGGAGAAAATTGACGTACCCAGAGAAAACCAGGGGGAACGTGAGAATTCCACACGGGACTCAGGAATTCCACACAAGGACTTCCTGAGTCCCAGACTCAGGAAGACTCTGAGTACGACTGCACTGTCTTACATGTCACTCAAGGTATAAACTCCTAGAGAGTCAGAGAAATGGCAAATGGACTTTTGCTTGTATAGCACATTTTACTCCTTGAGCAGTGTCAACACGCTGCACATGATCTCTGTCATTCACCCATTCATGCACACAATCATACAACAAGGGCGACGACTGACATGCAAGATACTGTCACACCACTGGGAGCAACTTGGGGTTCAGATTCTTACCCAACGATACTTTGACAAAAAGGAAGGATGATGGGGGGATGATAGTTGCCTAAAGTGTGTACGAGAACGTCTCTGACAATCTCACGTTTAACCTTAAAGCATATGGGACACAGAAGAAAACAATGTTTGTACCAAAGGCGTTTAAATGTTGCAGGTTAACTCAGCATCGTTGCATCGTTTTATAACCACACGCTCTGTTGGATGTGTCCACCAAGATAGCGCACCATAATTACGATGCCCCAATTATCTTCAGCTCGTTTCTTCAGTTTGACAATGAGATTGTCTCGACTCGAATGGCCTCCTCATTCGCCAGATCCCTCTGCAATGGAGCGTGCTCGGCTTGTGGTGGATTGGGAGACTCTCATCGTGGATGTACGGTCAACAAATGAGTTACAGCTGTTTGAGGCCATCATGTCAGTGTGGACTTTAATCCTAGAGGAGAGGTTCCAGTACTTCTTGCACAAAGAATGAAGGCAGAACTGATGGCAAAAGGAGTCAAATTGGTGAAAGCAAGGTCTAAACAATATTGTGAATCGGGGGTGTCGTCTGCAAAGTGTCTTCTTATAGTTTTCTCAGAGCAGGAAAAGCCTCAGTGACCCCCTGGGATTTCTGGACCTTAATCACCCAAAGAGCTCCTGAACCTGAATCCACAGGTCTTGGTCCTGTTTGATCGATGTTTTCAACGTTTTCAAGTGAAAACAGAAAAAATTCGTATCATCCTGGGTGTCTGTTTACACGACAGCGATGCTCGGACACAGAAACTGCAACTTTTTGAAAAGTTGGAGCTGCTCTGTCTCCATGGAAACGGAGGAAAGTGCAACATTAATGTCATTGTTATTGTTCTCTGTGCATGTGTGTGTGTGTGTGTGGTTTCACTACAAAAATAAACAACAGCACCTACTAGTGGCCCAACATGAAAACTACTTTGCTTTTAGCATTCCCGCTGTTTCGTGGACATCATTTTCAAATGTTGCCATTTTTAAACGCAACTTTTCTGAAACAAAAAAGCAAAAACGGTACGTTTTCACATGAATCGTTGTGTAAACGGGGCTGTAATAAGGTAATAAGTCTGCATGTGTAGTATTGCATTTCTTAATATTCTGCTTCTTTCTTCAAAGGTCTAATATAGAACGTTTTTTTCAAATCCCCTTTCTTTTATCCTTAATTACCTGCACAAGATTGACTATAGAAAATCAGCAAATAACTTTTTCACTATTAATTACAACCTAATTTGGACGGTATTGACGTTAGACAGCTCCAAGTTTCAAAGTTGTGCCTCATTTGTCCTCCATCCTCGATTGACCTTCATTCACCTGCCCTCTTTGACATTCCAGTGGAGGTTTATATGCGTGCCTGTGTGCGATGTGTTTGTAAAGGGGTCCCGGCTCGTGTTGACTCTGGGTGAATGGTTACCTCCCTCTCGCTCTGTTGCGACAGGAACGGCACTGATCTGATCCCGAAGCCTGTGCTCTTATCAGGCACGAAGGCGATCGGGACAAACACCTTAGTTGTAGATTCACGGGCGAATCTGTGGCGATCATTACCGACCGTTTGTCCATTCAGTGCGTTCGTGTCACCAGAGAGGTTGCATGTGTTGGTTATTGATCAATTTAATGGCCGACTTGTCAAAGGAGGAGGCCTTTAATCATTAATCACTGCCGGACAACGTGTCCCTCCTATTCGGACGTTCATAGCATGAACATCTCTGTTGATATGCATGCGTGTGTGTTTTTGTGTGAGTGTGTGAGTGTGTGAGTGTGTGTGCGTGTGTGTGTGTGTGTGTGTGTGGTTCCCTGACATTGATGTTTTCACTCGTCGCGGCGCGGCGTGGAGCAGGCCCCGTGTTTGGACAGCGATGACGTTCAGAGTGTTTGCCTGTCATGAACGATACAACAAGCCCCGCTTTTTTAAACCAACAATCCCACACTGCTCTTACAGAGACGACACAGAGTTCACCTGCATTCCTGCAAAAGCAACATATAGAACCATCAACCACACATGAGCTCTCAAACAAAGCAGGAAATACTCCTTTCGGGGTATTCAAGTGTCATGTGACCATTTTTGGTAACGCCTGCATTTCTACTAGCAAACTAATGGCTGGCGATTGATGACAATCATAGAATTTATGAATGGACTGAGGCTGAAAATACATTTAAGTGTTGGCTGCTGTAGTATTTCTGAATATGCAAATTTATGATCGTACAGTGCATCAATGGTGGTATCCTTCTTAACACCTCATTTAGAAGATTACATACATTTGAAATGGTAAAAAAGAAAAAAAAATGTCATTTTCTTCAGTTAATTGCTTATCAACAATTGTAAGGAGTATAAACACTGTTTTACACACAAAAAAGACTTGAAATATTCTTTAAAAACATTATGCTTTAATGGGCGCCTCAAAGAGTTACACTGTGCTAACTGCGTTTTAGTTCTTCAAGAACAGCACAGAAAAATGAACTAATTACTGATTTTTACCTTCCTTATATCTTTAAGGATGTAAATCTCCCCTCATGTTACACTGATAGCAAAACTCAAATATTTGAACCCTTTGAGGCTAATGAGACTTAAACATGTGATTTATACACAATAATACCTTTAAAAGGGTAAACATACAATAAAATAATTGTAAAATCACCTGTTTCACTACTTCTACCTTTAGAAAATGAGATTTTAATGGATTAATCACATAAAAGTAGGATCCCTTCAATATGACACAATGCATGTGTTTGGTTTGTGTTTTTTTTTTAAGGTGCCTACTGTCATTTGCATTGGGTTTACAGAGTTTAATGCAGTTATTCATCATTATTTACATATTCTAAATGGAAAATGAACTGACTTAGAGGCAGAGCTGATTTGTAAAGGTGCAAAACATAACTGTGTATTGTGAAAAAGTCTTACAATGTTATAAATTCATACAAAAACACAATTTCTCCCTTTCTATGGCACAATATTCATTCATATATGTTATTAGTTTGGGATTAAGCTGGTTTTGGATATTGAGTTGCGTTTGTGGTGTTTTATTCAAATAAATACTGAATATTTTCAATTAACTTGATTCAAAAGGATATTAATGTTGTATGTGTTCATATAAAAATAAAACAAATAACTGCAACTCTGCCTTGATAAGTTGACGTTATTACCACCTGTGTTATAATAATACCACATGTGAGACATAACCAGAGACATGAAGTCCAGGGTGGGGGGGGTCCTCAGTGTTCTACAGGAAGGAAGGTTAGTGGTGAAAGTCAGGTCATAGGAGGCCGTCTGTCAGCTGGACCGTTGCTCCTCCACCCTCCTCCTCCCTCCTCCTCCCCAAGGTGTTAAAATGAACCTGACACGGGTGACATGTTAGCGTGACATGTGTGGCGTCGGAGGGGGAGATGCCGCTCCGGGGCGTCCGGTCGCCTCGCCGCACTGTCTGAAAAGTCAAAGACAAGAGCTGGAGCTATGTGTCATTGTTCGGGAGTGATGCAAGGGGTGGGGGGGGGGGGGGGGGGGGGTATGTTTCCTTACTGTTTATAGGTTATGAGGGGTGTCATGAAGGTTAACATGGTGGTTTTAGACAAAATGCTTTGGAAGATTTTATTCAAAGCATTTTCTTTTTTCACATTTATGTGATTTTCAGTGGATTTGAAGGAGCCAAGAAAACCCAGGTTGGAGGATTGACCCACCTGGTCTACGATTTCACTTTTGTTTGGATGTTCCCACTTGGTTTCCACTCAAAGTCCTGAATCATACATTTTACTTTAATCTGTGACTTAAAACTTTCCTGAATAGCTAATATGAGTGAGTACTGGAGATCTGTCCACTCTACTTTCACAGAAAACAATCAAAAGCTATGAAACAGGTTACATTAATGTGATCAGTATCATGGTGGTAACCAATAAATACGTAATAAACTTTACTCCACATTGCACAATTAAAGTTGTTGCCTGGTTTGTTTCAGGATTGTCTCCGTTTACATGTTTTCAAGTGAAGTGTTGTGTTTTCAGTGTGAATTGACACCATGGGGCTCCTCATTTCTTCTATGAAATTGAACAAATCCTCTGACAAAAAAACACCCCGTCTTTGGTTTTGTAGTTGCAAACAATGTTCTTTGTGCAAGCATGCAACTTTTGATGATGTATTCTAATAAGCAGACAAACAATTACTGACGTGTTTGACACAAAAATCTTAGATATTTGTGGGTACAAGTGGTCCCCATAATTGTTAATTGTCAAATCAGAGTTTACTCTAATATAGGTGCATTCACACATAGCACTATGTGTCCCTTTCTGTGCATGAACAACAGACAAAACTCTACGTCACACTTTATTTCACCAAATATACATCCAATATGTCTCTCTAGCCATTAAAACAAAAACAAAAAAAAATTAGGCAGATTTAAGTTTTATTTTTTTCCTGATTTCTTTGAACTGAACTTTCCCATAACCGCCTCGCAGAGACGTCCGTCACTGACTGTTTGTAATGACACATGGCGAGCTGAGGACAAGCCGGCAAATGTTGTGTAACAGCGCGGCTTCCCACCGCTGTCACTGTCTGAGAGGACGGATTTACGTGTTAGTGTTTTAGTCTTAGTGAGGGCGGGTGTGTTGTCCTTATCTGATCTGCATGCTAACATGGAGGAAGCCATCCACTGTCAGCGGCTGCTTGTGTAAACCAGCCGCGGAGCTCCGGACGAGAGGAAGTGTCATCTCGTGTGCACAACGGGCTTAAAAATGTATTTTCAGTTTATGCTAAAATGTTTCTGCAAAGCTCTTCTGATGATGGTTTAGTCTGCCACCGAGAGGGCAGGCCTCGCAGATCCATGATGAATTTTTAACGACAGCAGAATTTAACCAGTCACTTCGTTCACTTGAAAAATCTCTAGTTTTCTAATGAATGATTGTCAAATGGCACAAAGAGACAAAAACATTTAAAAGTAGGATATCTGATTAAATATATGCTCAATTAAAAGGCAGAAAGAGGCAAAACAACAGTCTATATGATGATTTTATCATGCGCCATTGTTAAACCTGATAAATGAGCTCTGACATGCCTGTTTAGTTTGTAGTACAAGTTACCACCACAAGATGGTGTATCGGGTCACTTAGAAAAGCAGCCAGAAAGATAGTAAACACAACAGAGTGCTTTAGTTCACGAAACAAGCAGCTTCTCACTATTTACCAGCTGTAGCATAGAATGTGTAGAATGGACAATTTCATCTATCAAACAAAAACCAAAACTGAACAAGGAAGGTGTAGAACAGACTGTCCTAAAGTGACTCAGCACTGCCACCCAGTGTACAACTGAGGGATAACTTCAATTTAGTACAGGGCCGCTTTAAAGATCGGATTTGTCGACTCAAATAATAAAAATGAGTTAAAGATTAATGAAAATAGTTGCTCAACGTTTTTTTAACTATTGTGGATAATTTACTTTTTTTTTTAGAAAAGTCACATATCTTTACAGTCTTGTTGAACGTAATTATCTATACATCATCTTTTGATTTTCATAAGCGATGATTTTAATCACAGGGAAATCTCTGTGTGTTTGTAAAGTACCGAAAGTTTCCACAGAACAAGTTAAACTTTATGTCTGTTTGTAGGAAACAAGCTATTTATCTCTTCAGAGGCTCAGATCGCCATCTCCCAGAGTAAACACACACTGATTGAGGCCCTGTTTACACCACAACGTTTTCAAATGAAAACTTTGGTTGTGTTTAGGATGCGTTGCCGTGTAAACGCAAAGATTTTCTGAAACGAAAATGCAAGAACGATACGTCTTCACTTAAAATGTTGTGTAATCAGGGCTTCTATAAGTGGCCTTTCTTCCACAAGTAGTTAAGTGTGCTCTTATGAAGTGTAACATTGGTCTGAAACAGCACAGTAAGCACATGCAGGTCTGTGCAGGAGTGTTTGTGCTGCGTGTCGGTTTCCCGTCAACCAGAATCCTGAAAGACTCGCAAAGAAATCCTGGAATGTGAATCTGTATTATTTTGCTGCAAATACACAACCACAAAGGATTCAATTTATCTGGCTTGTTTTGCATTAATATACAATTTTTTTTGGGGGGGGGCTTTAAATGAAGTACGACTACTAAAAATGTTTGAATGAGTAGAAAACGTTTCCGCTGAGAGAAATTTAGTGTAGGTGATGTCAATATTGCAATAGTTAATTATGTAAGTAAAAAAAATTGATTAAATAATAAATAGACATCCTATGGGAACGTGAAATTATTACAATGGAACCAAACTGAATTGTTTTTAAGAAACCGTTAATATATAGTATTTATCTAGAATTATCAGCTATGCAAAGACACACAAAATCAAATATTTTGAATGAAAGAAGAGCCAAAAAAAACAAACCCACATGGCAAAAGAAATACAGTTTTTTAGTTTTTTTCTTGGCTGGATTTGCCTCAACGACACAGGTTGGTTCTGTGGTGTCTTTAGGCGGAGGAGGAGGAGGGTGTGAAGGCCTCCTCCCTCCTCATCCCTCGTTAGTTAGGAATTTGTTTACCCTTCGTCTCAAGCCATGACCTGTAATGGACCACGAAGCCCTCCGGTCAACACAGGATTACCCAAGAGCCTCTCCTCAGGGCGAGGAACACACACACACATGTACACAGACTTCACACAGGGCGATAGGCCGCCTAAGCCCCACTGATAACAACCATTACTAATGGCAATTAGCCCATTAGATCCTTGTTAATGCCCAATGACTTGGAGATAGTTTGGGTGAATGAATCTGGGAGGATTCAGCCGACGTGGCCTATCTCCTTTTACCTTTTGTCCTCTGGAGAAGATATGAATCTCTCCTCAAACAACAATACATGTGGATTTCCTCACAGTTTATCAGCAGAGATGTGCTTTTTGTAAGTCGCTGGCTGATTGCTAGTGCGGGTTCAGAAGTGACTCACACGAGTGAACTCGCACCAGTAAACTGAAGCTGCAGTTCCCTTAAAACCGTGTAAAAACCAGATGCAGTCGTGGGGAAACTCAGTATTAAACCGGGATTAGGGTTAATTATGAATTAGCAGAAACAGGCTCCTGACTTATCCTGACAGTAGCCGCAGAAAGTTAGAAAACACTAAAATTGAATGAGATAATTAGCGGCACTATGGCACACTCCAACAGCCACTTGGCAACTATCGATGCTCATTTCCATTTTTAACAATCGCCATTTAGTCGTCACAATGCACTGACCGCACCGCTGAATACCAGGAGCTGGACTCACTGAGCATCTAAACTAAGTACCTAAAGCCTAAGTGGTGATCTTTAAAGTTTGTGGCTGTGTGCTGGGTCGCTCCATTAGAGGACTTTGTGTTAATCCTGCAGGGATTCTGCCGTCCCCTCGCCGCGCCGGCCCTCCGTGTGGGAGATAGGACGGCGGCGGGATTGGTATGAAGGACTTGGAGGGAAGCCCAAACACCGCTAAAATAACTCGGCAGCCCTCTCTCTCCGTTTCTCTCTGCATCCCTGCACGAGCAAAGACAACACACACATACCTGTTTGATGAATGGGAGTTTCTGCCCAGTTTACTCTGCAGTGAAAACGCCTTGGAGTGACTCATTCTGCACACACACACACACACACACACACACACACACACACACACACACACACACACACACACACACACACACACACACACACACACACACACACACACGAAGCATGTAGAAGTACCTGGGATGTGACAGGTTTTTGTTCTATGCCAGAAATACATCTCAAATGATTGTGGTTTCTTTTAAGCACTCTCTCCTTAATGGGCAATTTTCTTCCATAAATTCATCTTTATAGATTTTATTCTTTTGGGAAAAACCAGCGGAATTTGTTGTATTCACCCTCTACAGCTGGTTGTTTTTTGTTTTTTTTTGCCTTCGGAGTTTAGAGGCTTTCTTCGCCAAACACCGTGCTCCTTCTGGGCCATAACTCTGACAGTGAACAGGACGCGTCTGGATAAGGGCTGTTTGTTTAATTGGACCGTACTGTAACTATACAGTCTGGCCCCAAATTGAGAGCCATAAACTTTGAATTAATCCAACACTTTATCCTAAATCAAGCCAAATCACTAAAGACTGTTTTTTTTTTTCTCTTGCTGGGTTTATGTGGTCGACCTGCACGTGACCTTTACTTAACTCGCTTCGGACAAACTGTATAACAATAGTGCAAGAGACTTAATCCATACATTAAAGAAAAATAATTAACACTGAAAACGTTGCAATAATCCATTTAGCATATTCTGGGGAAGTTTTGCATTAAGGTGATTGTGTGTATATTCATGTTGGATTTCTTCACGTTACAACCACACGAGGCCAAAGAAGGGATTCATTGAGTCTGCATGATGTGATGAAGGCAAACAAAGCTTCCTTTGACTAATTGATTCCTTCAGGATAGTTTGATTGAAGAAAAGACCGGGGGTGAGTAGTTTGGGGTTTGTCCCGCCCCCAGTCAGCTTCTACTTGGTATACTAAATATATACTAAAATAATGCATCCCAGAGATTATTTTAAATAACTATTTTTTCAGTGTATATCTGCTAGATGCCTTTTGCAGATCTAAATCACACATCGATTACTAAAGAAGCACTTCAACCTAAACCAGGGGTGTCAAACATAAGGCCCGAGGGCCGAAAGCATCCCGCAAGAGGCTCCAATCCGGCCAAACCACCAAGCAAGAGGTAAAAATGTCTAAGTAAACAATGTTTTTTTTTAAAATTAAGAGTAGGTGACACAACAGAAATCTGAGACCTGAGCTGAGATCAGTGATGCTGAAAGCTTGCTCCATCGATGTTATCAAACGAGCCTCAAAGCCATGCTGTTAGGGTGTAAAAACATAATGCAACAGTTATAGAAGGGGTGTTTTTTTGGAGGAAATCACTGTATTTTGCACCAGAGGGTCTAATCAAAATTGGCTTAGTATTGAGATTGTAGTGATTTTTGACTTTGCAAACATATGGACATTTTTTATGACATATGCTCATGCACCACAACAACAAAAACTAAAACTATAGAGTTTTTATTTAAGGGTTATTATGGAACTATTTTACCAGTCCAGCCCACTCAAGATAAACTTGGGATGTATGTGGCCCTATAACTTAAAACAGTTTGACCTCTGTTATAGTAGGAAGCTGTCTTTTTCCCACAATAGGAATCAGTGTTTGTGTCTTTGTGTTCTTTCCAGGTACTTCACTTTCCTCCCGTAGTCCAAAAACATTCATCTTAGGCTGATTGGCGACTTCATATCCTTCATGATTGTGAAGGTGCTGATCCCAGCTTGGTAAACACGAGTCTTTATCTTTAACAATCAATCAAATGTCTTCCTGTTGAGACTGTTTCATCGCATTTTAAATCAAGAAACTGCACATACGGTGTGATGTGCAATGGCAAAAGAAGATCTAAGCAGGAGATATAATGTTTTCAGTAAACATGCTGTAGAAGGTCATCAGGCAGCGTAGCCTCATTTCAACTGTGCGACCCGAACCAGTGACTCTGTGTCGGGAGGGGGGATGGAGGAGCGGAGGAGTGTGTAAGCAAAACCCTTCGGATGACAGCAAACTTGTGACGGAAGCGATCTGATGGATTATGGGACTTTTTTTTTTTTGGTTGTTGTTGCATGAAGACGGGTGGTACGGTTGGACAAAGACAACTTGTAGGAAGGGAGTTTCCCTCTCAAAGGTCGCTCATTGGAAAAACAAGCTGGGTCTAAAACAAAGAGTAAACAGGTGAAGATGAATAGGCAACTCAATAAGTCTGTTCAGCGAGGCCAGGAGTGGCAAGGGAAAACCATGCAGACATTTTCTGGACATAATTTACTGTCGTTTCACAAGATACTGAGGGAAGAAAGAAGAGAAAAAACGAAAATGGAGAAAGAAATAATTCTTGTGGAGTTTGATGCTGTTCGGGCAGAACTGACCAGGGTGTGTGTGTCTTCCAGACGCTAATGAACGTACATGAAGCAGCTCCTGCACAGTGGCCACGTCATCCCTTCATTCACAAACACTTAAAGTCGCAGTCGGCCTTCCTGCGCACACTTTATTTCTGAAATGCAACTAAGCAATGACGAGGAGGAAAAAAATGGTTTTGGAACAAAGCCTACAGTATCTGTGAGAAGCCGAAGGTGCTGCTCTGTTTATCGAAGGGCTCGGCTGTTGTCAAAAAGACAGATAGCGGTTCTTTGTCAACACCGCTCCGCGTTAACGACCGTCATTTATTTATTTGCTCGCTGCCATGGCTACAGTCGGACGGCTCCGACGTGCAGCGTTTCCCGGCGCCCTGACAGCGCTTTTCTCTGTCGTGACGCGTCCAGTGAGTTCCACCGGGACTGCACGCCGCATGGGAATCCAGGCATGAAACGCGCTAAAGCAACAACGGCTAAGCGAGGCTTTGCGTGACGCTTTGAAGTCCTTTTCATCAGGAGATTAAGAGAAGAGAAGGTGGAGGGATGAGAAGATGGCTTTGAATTCCCGTCTCTTAGTTCAGACTCTGTGTGCAGGCCGCACAGAAACAAAGAAACTCCATCTTTGATGAGACTTTAACCATCTCAAGGTTGCGGGGGGAGCGAAGGAGTGACAATACATAGACATAGACAATGTAGAAACACCTAAGAGCCTAGAGCATCAGTCATTGCATTCCCTTGAAAAGCATAATTCAGACATACAGAAAGCTCATCTCATAATATTTGTGTTCATGATTAGTAAATGTTGCCCATTTCCATATATTCCTCACATCTGAGCAAACCAAGCAACGGACCTTAATCAAACCTTCAGTTGGAAAGATTCAAAAGGTCACGTGTCGGTGGTCCGAGTGCACGGCCTGGGGTTGCTCGTGACGGGCAGAGCGTCGCGGCGCTTCATCACCACGCCGCCGTACAGCAGAGATGTTCGTCTGAGCAGAAAACTCTGGTCTGAAGTGCAGAGCGCGCTTTGATGTCAGCCTAATACGGCTTGTAAAAAGGGGGATCCTGCACTTTGAAGTGTTGCCTGACGTTGTCCAGATACGTGTGTGTGTGTGTGTGTGTGTGTGTGTGTGTGTGTGTGTGTGTGTGTGTGTGTGTGTGTGTGTGTGTGTGTGTGTGTGTGTGTGTGTGTGTGTGTGTGTGTGTGTGTGTGTGTGTGTGTGTGTGTGTGTGTGTGTGAGTGATACTTGGGTCTGTGTTTGTCATCCCTGAGTTATAAAACGTGATGTAAACATTGAGGCAGGCCTGGAGAAAGAAAGACAGAGAGGGAGATCTGGTGGTAGAGTCTCTCAGTCTCAAAGAGAAATACATTCATATATATCTTTTTATGGAGCAGCATGTCAGAATGTTTAATTCATTAGATAATATCAATATTACCTTTTCTATAAATTCATTCAGTGCTTTCCGATGTTGACTTCTAATGAGCAAATATTACGTTTGTTACTCTTCAAAATGATGAGACAGTTTAATAGGAAGCAGGTGGAATGAGGAGTAAACGTGTGACAAGACAAATTAGGAATTGAAGCCCTCATTCATTAACTGAGCAAAGTGTTTGACCAGTTTCAGACTTAAATCCATGTTTTGATAAAGCAACTCTCAGTAAGATTTAAATCTACAAGTGCCTGTATTCATTCAGCAGTTTTGGCTTTGTTTTCTATATATATATTATATACAAGTGAAGAAAAATAAGCAGCTTACAATGTTGCATGACGATATTTACAAAATGGATGAAACTGGGAAGTAAATGTCAATTTGAATGATTTCTTTGCACACAGCATACTCTGTTATGTCCGATTGTTTAAAAGGATGCTTTAATGCTCCGATCAAGAGTCATTTGTTGTCATTTCACACACTAAACATGTGTGGAACACACCAGGGCATCCATTAACTGTGTAATGAGCTCAAACAAAGACAAAGGGGCACTTACAGCCGACATAAAACCCCTAAAGACCTTCAGATAACACATTAGAAATGGGAGTTGCTTGGCCTCTGCTCTGTGTCTTTCCTGCCAGGCTGTCGCTCTAATAAACGAATCTGTGCTTTACATCTCAGTGTTCGGTGACACAACAGTTTGCAAATCGAAGGAAAGCTCCGATATTTCCAGTTTGCAAAAATATTTGAACAATAAAAAGGTTGAAAGTGAAAACTTTTGGTGAGATTCCAGCAGGCTGGTGTGTTTGTCAGGGTGTGGTGGTGTGTGACGGGGGCTGGGGTGTGTAGATCACAGCGTTAGTGAGGAGGAGGTCAGGGCCAGTGCAGCTAACTCTTCTACTGATTGTTATGAAGGGCCATGTGTCAGCATCCATCTGACCACTTTATAACTCTTGGCTGTTCCCTGTGCCTCTCCTGCTAAAGGTCCTAATGCATTCTCTTTGACCTCGCTGGTGTAAATCAAATATCTGGCCTCAGATCTCAGTCAGGCTGCACGGTGCTCTGTGTGTGTGTGTGTGTGTGTGTGTGTGTGTGTGTGTGTGTGTGTGTGTGTGTGTGTGTGTGTGTGTGTGTGTGTGTGTGTGTGTGTGTGTGTGTGTGTGTGTGTGTGTGTGTGTGTGTGTGTGTGTGTGTGTGTGTGTGAGCGACTGTTCTCTCTCTAGTGTATCTGGAAGAAAAGAACAACTGGAGAGCCAAAACCTGCTAATATAAATAAAAGACCTTTTGTTTTATTCCTGTGCCCTATTGTGCACAGCTGTGATTCAAACTAACAAGTCGTCCAGCTGTAAAAATCATACAGTCAAAACAGCAGCAAGAAATCACTGTTAAAACATGAAAATGAAGTGGGTATGTAGAGTTTATTGCTTGGCACAAAACCCCAAGGAGTAGAACTTGAGTTGATGAAAAAGAAAAAGAAAAAAAAAAAAAAAAAACTTTGTTAAGGTCAAAGCTGGTTCAGACAGATTGAAGTTATATATGAATACAACCGTGTTGACGTCTTTGGTGTTGCTGACCCATTTATTGACCCCCGAACTCCTCTCTGTCCAATATTAAGTTAAACACATGTTTAATAAACCAGAACAGGAAATATGCCACTGGCATCCACAGAACGGCTGAATATTGGTGTATTGGCGGCATTACGTTGGTGTCAAAGCGAGTTTACTTGAAGGAGACAGAACAAAAATTGTGTCTCCGCCTGATTTAAAAAATACCATCAAACCTATATTGAATTGGCTGTTTTGATCTTGGATCGCTAAAAACAAAACTCTTTGTTTTTCAGTAACATTTAAAAGCACTGTCTAAAGCAAGGATGTCACACATAAGGTTCGTGGGCTTTTTGCAACACGTGAACTCAACGCCACAACAAAATAATAAACGTTAAAGTTTAAATTTAAAGGTTATTTCACCGGCCCGGCTCACTCAACATGAAATTGTGCTGCATGTGACCGCTGAGTTAATAACTACACGTCAGTCTGATCAACAGTCTCTGTTATTATGTTTACATTTGAGACTTTATCAAGTTTGGAGAGAAAATGACTGATGCCTATTTTTATCAAATTGGCTCCTGGTGAATGTTTGATAGTAAAAAAGCCAATATTATTGTAAGAGGAGCCCAGGTAGAGACTTAAGTTCATAATGAGGAAAAGAGTAAATGCGAGAATTTCGAGTTGTTTCATCTTTATGAGTGGAATCCTTAAAAGAGACTCATGATCTCATTTTAATCGCATTGAACATTTTTGTTGCTAAGACTGTTTATCTTTATTTTATTTTATTCTATTTTTTACTTTTGAATGAAACAAAGAATTACAAATGTTCCCACTTTGAAGATCCCATTTTAAACTATTAAACAAGCATTAAATCTACACATAAAGTCTGTGTGCAGATTAAAAACTACAAGGGAACGTCTCCAGCACAGTTTAACAAAACTTGGCCAACGCGTCCCGTCCCTGTCCAAATCCAACATCTGCAGCTGTCAGGCTTTAAATGTGGCGAGGCTGTAAATTTCCTGAGCTTCTTCTCTCTTTTCATTTTAATCAATCAACACTACAAATAGTCCCAAATGTGCCTCACGGCCGCATCAGTGTGTGCACTGCTGGGTGAAATTGGCCATAATCTCCTGGTCGTTAGTCCAAGAGAGAAAGAAAGAGGAGCTGCTACCTGACATTTAGCAATAGAAACCACAGATGGTTTTATCCTCCCAGAGATCTGTATTTTTTTTTTTTTAAGTAAAGGTCACCAGAGGCAAGTGGTGGAAGGAAGGAATTACACCCGTTTTAGACAAAAACAAGCCCTTCAAGGACTCCGGCTTGCTGTTTTTAAACACGTTATTACAATAAGTGCTTTGGCCTTAATGATCACGCATGATAAAACAGAGAGCGTCTAAATGTGGAGATATCTCGGCGCGCGCTGCCCGCGGAAGCTCGGGTGTGTCTTACAATAACTCGCAGTAGATCTACACACTTCTGGACAAACATGTCACGCACGCAACGCCGTCTGACTCAAGCGTATCGCTTTACGGGATTTTATACTAAAATGAGCACGACAACAACAAGGATATAAAAATAGACAAACATGTCAATAATAATTAATAATAATATTTCTGTGTGGGTTTTCCTTTCCAGGTCATTATGTGTATGATTGCCAGAGACTCTACTCTCAACATTCCCAACATTCCCATGTAGCTCTTGACCCCTGACAGCCTTAAATTATTAACATTCCCATATGGGCTTAAAGCCCCTGATCGCTGCTCGCAGCAACATTTTTCATGTGTTTTTCATATCACGTGAATCGACTGGGGAGATAAATAACTTATTTCTAATCAGGGGGCCTGTGTGCGTCTGTGTTTTCAGTGTGTGTCTGTGCCTTCCTGTTTACCTGTCCTCAACATTTTATGAACTAGATTTTACTTTCTTGGAAACATTAAGAGAAAGAAAGAAAAAAAAAAGAAAAAAATCTTCCCTCTCATGCTTCAACCTTCTATTGCCAACAGGGGGCAGTAGTTTGCCTCTCAGTGCAGAAAGCAACAGGGACAAATATGTGGTGCTGCTTTTGTATCCAGCATTGCTGCACAATGGGTTATGAATGAGCTCCCATTCATCATAATTAATCAGAAGGCCAAACCTTTAACTGTCAGGCGGAGGACGAGTTTGTCTGAGAGAGACAGACGGCTGCAGACGGCCTCCGACAGGCCGGGGCGGGGTGGGGTTGGGGGGGCGGGGGGGGGGGGGGGGGGGGGGGGTCTGTTCCAGTACAGTTATAACTTCACTGATTGTGGTTCCCCTCAAAAACAACAACAAAAATAAGCATAGATTGATAGATAGAGAGATAGGAAGATATTTTTTTCTGTTTTGAGAGCCAAACCTTCTAGATTGAAGCGGTTTTCTTTCTCGCCAGTGAAAACTTGTAACATTGGTTGTAAAACTTGCACCAATCTCAGTAACAGAAGAAGTATTGGTATTTTCATTTATTTAAATCAGCAAAAATAATCAATACCTTTCGACAGAAGGGGTCCATTATAATCTATGAGTTCATTTGAATTGCTCCCTGAAGCAACTCAAACTACAAATGACTTGAGTCTTGTTGTCATGGGAAAGTTGAGATGAAGCGACGTGTCAATGACACGATGACGTTTCTCCGTCCGAGCGTGACGGTCGACCCAGATGTCCACAAGCCCCGTGATGGGATTTTCATATCATTCTGTATTCTGCACGCGGGCCTCCGCAGGTCTGTAGAACACTGACAGACTAAATATGTGACACGGCAGCTCAAACGACGGCTGATAACGGTTCAAAAGGGGAAGCCGAATGTAAATATCTCGGTCACATGCGAGCGGACGTCTGCAACATGTCTGAGCGGCCGGACTTCAAAACCACCAGAGGCCTTCTCAAACAAGGGAGAAATGTGTCCTCCCTTTCTTTTTCTCCTCTCTTTCCTCCCCTCTTTCCTCCCTCCTCCATAACAAACACCACATAATGATTTCAAGTATCTGGTAGATCAAGCGGGGTTTTGCCAGCAGCTGTGTGGTGGTTGCGGGGATGCCAAACCAAACAGAGGGGGGCTCCTGAAGTCACCTCTGCCCAAACATACACCTAATCCCCCACCCTCCCCCCCGCAGCAACCGGCCACAGCGCAGCCCTCGGCTGCACAAGGCAGTTTAAAAATAGAGGAGAGGACAAAGGTCAAATCTACAGAGGGATTTAAGGCCTTATCATTATCACGGAACGGCAGAGCGGAGCTGCAGCCCTGAGAAAGTGCCTCCGTCTCCCAGAGCCCCGGGCGGGACGGGACGGGAGGCCTGGGCATGACTAACAGCAGGCAGACGCAGGAGAGGGGAGCCGCTCGCTCACTTTCAAGGGTTTCCCAAAGCAAGGTGAAGGTCATACTGTATATTAAAGGCCCAGCGTGCAGAACGTTTGGCAGACATGTATTAGCTTTTTGCATAAATTCACCAGTGGACACTGAGTTTAATTCATCGACGCTGAACGGGGCCCGCCGATGTGCTTTTAGCAACATTTCTGACGAGTTCGGCTGAATCGAGTTTCAGAATCCCTCACAGAAACGATGCCCAACATTTCATTACATCAGTTAATGAAATGTTAAGATTCCCGTCGGTCTGTTGGGGTCGGGTTAAAAAAAATCACACGTGCAAACCTCGTGTGAAATAAACCGCAGGAAATGTGAGATACGCCACACGTGCGAGGGGCAAATTATCCAACTGTGATGCAACATACAGTGGAAATATTTCACGTGAATTGTCCTGGTAGAGCCCTTGATTGGTTTTTGCTCACGTTTTTGCTCTAAATGAGAGAAAAGAAAGTAGGATTGAAGAATGGAACCACAATAAAACTGTTTTGCACAACATCCCATATTTGAATGTACTGTATCAATAAGCGATCATATATCGCATTATAGCAGAAAAAGCAACGTTTCCAACGTCTTCTTGCTCCAACACACCTGAATCTGATGAATCATGAAGCGGTGCAGGAAGCCCCACGACGAGCCGCTCATTACAACCCAGTGTGTTGAAGCGTGTTGAAACAGGAGTGTTGGCCTGTAATACAGAGAATTACTGCCGAGCAGAACATTTTCAATGAATCTCCAAATGCACTCATTTAAGGTGTATTTAGTAAAACCATCAAACCATCATGAGCTTCAGGTCAGAAGAGACTCCGGCGGCCTGATCAGGTAGAAACAGTGACGGGTCAGTTATTGGCTCCGGGCCGAGGGGAGACAGAGAACCACTAGTGGGAGGAACTAAAGGGAAAAATCTGTTTGTACTTTAGTCTTTAAGAGTTTTGTTCAGAATTATTCTATCATGAAAACACCAAAAGGTTCTGGTATCATTTCAAGACGGGGAATTTGTTTGTTTGTTTCGTGTCCTCATCAATATGCTGTATAACCAGTAAATAGATTCAACTGTTTTAATAAGCAGTCATTCATTTTGGACTTTAATGACTTCATAAGAGTACCTGAGGTGGAGAAAAACCCAAACTCCTCATATAGTTGTTAAGGAAAGTATTTTTAAAAAATTTAGTTTTCAACATAGAGTTAAATTTTTCCCCCAAAGAAAGACGTCAGTTGCATACTTTTGTATATACTTCAGTAATAGTTTGATGTGTTTTAAATATAGCATTCACTGAGACAAAAAGCTAATAGATTTTCTATATTGATGTTTTGTCTCTTTTCATTTCCGCCACATTAAGCTGAAGCTAAAGTGAAATTTTACTCTAAAACGTTGATCAATTTGATTAAAATGGTTTAGTTAAGTAAAGAACTGGATGGGTATTAAACAGAGGCAAGAAGTAACTAAGTATGTTTACTTTTTTACTGTACTTAACGTGGTTTTTTACTTTACTTGGGAACTCAAGTAAATTTTTTGGTTTACTTTCTAAAGAGTTAATGTAAGGAGTAACTTTATAATAGAAAATAAATTAATATGAATTAATCAATGTGTGTCACAATAAAATGTATTAGCTTTACCAGCTTGTTCCGGCAAATTCATGATAATTAAAATGATATTTAATACAATTGTCACATTTAAGTTTATTGAATATTTTGTCTATGGGAATAAAATATTTTTCTATTCTAGTGTCCCTTTTTGCATTTTTAATATTCAATCCTTTCTTAAAAGCTAATCTAATTCATTTCCAAATAAAAAAATCTTTCAATGTCGAATTCTGACTGAGAACTTTGACACAAGCTGAATTGTAATCTGTTATTACGGATGATTAATCCACTAAAGTCATGCTGACATATCTTTTTTTTTTTTTTTTTTTTTTTTAAATCATATCATCAATGTAGATCCATACTTTAGTGCTTAAGTAAAAGTAAGAAATAACATTTGAAGTATTTGCGGTCAGAACGGATGTGAAGTGAGTATTAAATGAAATCAGCTCGACCTGCAGTGAAGTTTACAGGTTTTTTTTTGTGAAAAGTGTGAGAGAAGCAGTGATAATTCAGCAGTTAGCAGCTGGTTTATTATCACCTTGTTGTAGCTTAGAGTGTATACATACACTGTATACAAGGTTATTACAGACTTGAGAGCACTTAAGCCCTCTGAAGGAAAAAGGGTGTTCGGAGGCTTGATAGAAAAAAGTCTCCGTTATTTCAAGGGGAGTTGAGGGCTTTATTGTTAGCTTTTGGCCACAAAACTGGAGTCAGAGATGCTTTAAAAGAAAAACTCCAAAGCTGACCTTTAGGCTTCAATCAGAAACAGACCGTTTGGTGAAAAAAGGAAGAAAGAAAAAAAAAAAAAAGAAAGGAGGGGAGGAGAATTTACCGCCTTTCAGAAGAGAAGAGGAAAAAAAAAAAAAAGGAGTTGGCCGTGTGAGTGGAAAATGAAGGATCTGATGACTGGTGTTGAGATCTGCAGCTGAAAACACATTCAGGTGAGCTGCAGGAGATTTCTGCCTCCTGCTGCAGGAAAACAACACATTCCACCGCTTTACACTTTAAAAATGTAAAATCTCAGAGCAAAGAGAAGGAAGAGAAAACATCTCCAGTCCATGTTTTCTAATTAAACTTCAAAATGAGGAACTGTGGGGCAGTTTAATTTAGACAAACTATCCAGTGTGTGTGTGTGTGTGTGTGTGTGTGTGTGTGTGTGTGTGTGTGTGTGTGTGTGTGTGTGTGTGTGTGTGTGTGTGTGTGTGTGTGTGCGTGTGTGTGTGTGTGTGTTTCTTCCACCCACAGAGCCCGTTAACTTTTCCAAGAGCCTTATTAGTGTCAGAAAAAAAAAAAAAAAAAACGCGTCTTCATCCACTTCAATATCAACACGTGACTTTTTTTCCCCTCCTCCTCCTCACTTTGAAAATAAACCAACAACATAAACCTCGCGAGCTCGTTTGCTCGGAATAAAAATCGGATTTAAGCAAATCATTGTGACACGCAGACGTGTGAAATTAAACTTTAATTAAACCTCCCCAACATTTACTGTTAATATTTTCCTTTTTTGTGTGTGTTTGACGGACTAAAAGCGGCTTCAATTAAAGAGAAACTAATAAAAAAGCCGTTTATAAAGACATTTAAATGTTATGAATAAATCTATAAAAAAAAAATAAAAGAACAAAGCCGAAAATTTGAAAGAAATTTAGATATATTTCAATTTGAAACTAAATATTGAGTGAAATTACAAATGAATGTGGTTTTGACTGAAAATGTACAAGTTTTAGGAACGAAATAAATCTTTTTACATCCAAAATACACACAAAAACCATTACAATAGAATATAATAGAACAGACATTCTTTAAAAGTTTATGTAGTTTTGCGACGCTACAAGAAGAGCAAACAAATGACACATTTTTAATGTGACAAAAATAACTCAATACTTTAGTTGTGAAAAAAAAAACGAGGGGAAAAATCGTATGTAATGTAATGTAATGTAATGTAATAGAATAGAACAGAATGGAATAGAAATACTTCATTAATCCCATGGGGATTTAAAAGTGCGCCATGTTTGCGTCTTTTTCTGCGTGTTTTATTTTTCCCCTGAGGAAAACGTCTAACCCTCATTATCGAGCCTCTTATATATATATAGAAGGAATATTCTTTAAAACAAAGTTAACTGAAAAATTTAAGAAAACCTTTCGGGAAGGAAAGAAACCATAAAAATAAGGCGAAAGGAAATAAATCAATTTAGTCGTTATTTTTTTAATGTTAAGCGCCAAAAACTATTTGATTCTTATCGTGTTGCTGCTTTAATAAAAGACAAAACAAATCGGTTGAGCAGGAAAAGGCACACACACACACTGCTTTAGATGAAGAGTTTCCATTAATAGAAAGAGGAGAGGAAGCAGCCTGGAGCCGAATCTCACCGAGAGGAGCGAGATCCCGGTGGGAAAACCCGCAGCCAGGAGGAGATAAAAAGACAAGACAAATATCAGAAAATGACACCTGAAGGAGGAGGATCGATTTCAGCTTTTTTTTTCCAGAGCTCTGGAGTCTGACTGAGCTCCTCAGACCCCCCACCGAGCCTCGCCCTGCGGCTCAGTCACGATATTGGGCCTCGACGTCCGGATGAAGTGAGTAAACTGATGTTGTGAAAAAGTAAATCCATTTTGACGAGCTGCTGAAACAACTGCATCTCCAATGTAGACGTTTATAAAAGTAGATTAATCCTTCAGAGGCCGTTTTAGAATAGAACAAACTAGAATAGAATAACTTTATTAACCGCAGAGAGAATTGTTTTCGTTCAACACAGAATAAATAGAAAGTTAAAATATCAATTAGACAGAATACAACATTTTAAAGTAGTATTACTTGTTACAATCTTCTGAATATACAAGGCAAACCGGTGACTAATATAAGAATTAAATCAACAGAAAAACACAGCAAATAGGATTTACAATTAAATTAATCCAAACTTCTGTGATTATTAGAAATACTCATAATAGAACATTCAATTTTATGTGTATTTACATCAAACAGCTCAAAACTTTAAAACTTAAAGAGAATTTACACATCTAATCTACTTCACTTATTAAAAAGATTATGTGTTGGTGAGCCCATAATTTCGATTTTTTTTTTTTTCAGGAGTTTGTTGTTTCAGATTGAAAGAATTTCCCTCAGAGATTAAAACAAATTCTATTCTATTCTATTCTATTCTATTCTATTCTATTCTGATATGCCGTTTGTTTTCCGCATGATTTGCTATTCAGTGTCATTTTGATATTTTAATATTTGCCTTTGGAATGCTATGACCATAGTATATCTTCGTACAGGTAACGTTAAAATAAAAAAAAGAAAACTTTTAACTTTCACTTTAACTTTTTAATCTCCTAAACTGTCAATGTTAAGTGAAAGCCATTACTATTCCAATAATTATATTCTCCATTTTTATGTGGCAGACCTATCGTCAGTAAAGTGACTCTATCAAGTGCAAAACATAAATGAGGTATAATTGTGTGAAACTATTTAATTTATGACAAATAATTGGT
>NC_137634.1:20700838-20805838 GCF_963383615.2 Lipophrys pholis | reverse complement strand
GAAGGAAATTAGTTTCTCTGCTCTCAAAACTCCGGACTCTCATTGTTCATAACACCTCATATGTACTTCACATCTGAGCAGCAATTTGGCGTTTTAAGATATGGGATTTATTTAAACTAAATTAAATTCAACAAGCAAAAACTACTCATGTGTTTTATTTATATAAAGGTATTTTGTACACATTTAATGTTTGGTGTGTTGGAAACATCACTACTATACTAATGAGCAACTTGTGGCTGTAGCACCAATTCTCAAATCCTATTTAGTTGAAATTATCTCACTCACATGAAAAACAGTCACACGAGTGCAGCACATTCCACATCGTTCCCTCATCTCATCGCACTATTATTGTGTTGCAGGCCACTGGAGTCTTAAAAGACATTTTCCCCTATAACTAACTTAACTTGTTTTACAATTTCTGATTATTTCGGGGGGTTTTTTTTAGACGATTTGAAGAGAGAGGGATTAAAATAACGGTTGTATACTGAAAGAGTGAAGCTGCTTGATTACCTGCTGAAAGTCTGAACTGATCAATACACATGCTGGCTTCACTGGGTGGTTTTACATCGGATTTTCAGCCAAGTTTGTTGGTTTTTGGGGCAAAGAATTGTAGTAGGAAGAAACTGGAGTAGTTATGCAAGAGGAGACGGACTGCGAGGAACCATCTAGAAACTGAGCTTGTTCGCAATACATCTTGGTACACGTAGGAGAGCAGGAAAACTCAGAAATACTACGTTTTCTCGAAGATGCTAGTGCATAATGATACATATATTACTTTAACTGGCTACATTTACCTTCAGCTGTGAGCACATATGAAAAAAGGGGAAGAATTGCACTTTATCATAATAATTGGTTCAACATCTGATTTCTCTTGTGAATTTCAATCCCGTAATTTCATTACAGTTATCAAATATACTACTGATATCATCGATGTCTAATAAAATCAGTTTAAAAGTGCAAGGCAGAAAACTACTAAAGACCATATCTGCAAAAAAAAAAAAAGAAATATAAAAAGATATTGTTTAGCCTCACTAGACATTTTTAGCCGTTTCTAGCAGAGTTAAAGTTTCTCTGCCGTGTTGCTCACCGGCTACAGGTCCGTCTCGGAAAGGATCCTCTGTCACGTTTCTCTGACTCATGAACTGCATTTACATTACAGGCCCAACATCACATGTGCATTTCAACTATCTGAGGTCACACAGATTATTTCACTGGCTGCCAAATGCTTCGTTAACAAAGGCAGTGATGGCGACTGACAGCTAAACATGACACAGCATTCACATACAGCAGACCGACATCGACTGACGCCACCGGGAGTGTAACACTGCTGAGAAATGAATGTGTATATGTGGTGTTTACTGTTGAATTAGACGTACATAAGCTGAAAATCGCCGAATTTTTGGGGGGAGAAAGTGAATTTGGGTATTTTAGAAGAGCAACGAACAGAGTTTTAAAGTTACCGTACAGATTTAAAGGCAATGGATTAACCTATCAAGCTTGTAAGGCTGCAGACATGTTGTTTTGTCTCAAATATGGAGTTCTCTCACACTTTTTACATAATTGCCCTGCCTATTCTCTAACCTTACATATCTTTTTTTAACATAATATTCAACATATTATCAATGTACAGAGAAAAGACAGTGGGTCAATTAAGTCTATAGGATTCAGTACACAGACGCCATGAATATCAGCCATCATTTGAGTGAACCAATGGTTCCCAGCCTACCGATGGGGTGTAACAAAGAGTATGTGAAGTTGTCAAAACAAGATTAGCACACAGAGTAAACAGATTTGTTTTGGTTTCCTTCGACTTCTTCTGAAATAATGGATTACACCACGGATTACATTATTAGATATTCGCGGAACCACTAAAGACCAGTTTGCAAAAGTTTGCAAAACTGGGATGATTCTGCTTACAACAAAAAGGAAACAGTTTTTTCCAAGAATTTTATGTTCACAGAGACTGATTACGTGTGTGTGTGTGTGTGTGTGTGTGTGTGTGTGTGTGTGTGTGTGTGTGTGTGTGTGTGTGTGTGTGTGTGTGTGTGTGTGTGTGTGTGTGTGTGTGTGTGCGTGTGTGTGTATTGATCAAAACGTGATAAAAACATTTAAGGTTTCACCATTTTGACACGAGAATCTTACATGTTTAATTTAAATAGGCTGTATTGTTTTGAGCTTGTCTTTTTTTAATATTGCCCCTCAGGGATGAATGAATATCTTCTGATTGTTTGCCCCCACTTATTCTCCTCATTGACTGAAAGTCTGTTCAAAGCTTTAAACTTGCAAACCAATACATACTCAGGGTATTCTACTCAGGGTAGTGGTGACAGACAAGAAATTCAAAAATGTATGGAATTACATGTTCTGTTTTAGTTTTTTTACATGTTCGAAATAAAAACTTCAAATCAAATGAAAAATATGTGTTATTTTGGTCGGTTTTAAACCCTTAAACACATTTCATCATATGAAAATGGCATCCAGTGGTTAGTTGCTCTGACTTTTGTAATATCTCCTACAATTCTCACTGGAACTGCTTCACTTTCTCTCTCCTTCAGTCACTCAATCTGTGCAGCATGTTCATGTTGGGAAAACGTGTCACAATCACTTGCTCGTCCCAACAGGCTGAGCAGAATAAACAAGATTAACTTTATTTAAAGATGTGCGTTTCATGCACTGAGAACCAAAAAAATCTCAGCTACATTTGGCGTTATCGTCTCTCGACTGCACCGACCTTCGAGAGAGGAAGCGCCAGAAAGGCTCCTCCTCCGCTGGATTCAACGATCACCGCCAGGAACTTCGGGTTGACGGCGCAGAAGGAGCTGTCCCACGTCACCTTGGACACGCGGATGTCATCGAAGCCCTGGTCAGCCTTGACCGTCTGGCCGAAGACGTGGCGAAACTTACTCTGCCGCACAATGCTGCGACTCATGGCTGCCGGGGACCAGAGGTCAGAGGAAGAGGAAGAGGAAGAGGTGTGAAGGAGAGAAAGAGAAAAAAATGGGGACGTGAAGACATTAATTACATATGTGAAGAACATAACCACAGCTTCAAACTGTCACTCAAAGTTCAGCCTCAATACTCATGAAAATACAGATAAAGAACAAACAGATCACAGTAGTGTTAAATAAACTCGCCTCATATTGTATTTGTAGTGTTTGATTCCAACACACACATGTGGACATGCACTCAAAAAACTACTGTAAAATATATGTATATACTTTATATATGTTACATGTTCACTATAATAGCACATGTTACTTTACTTATAGAAATACTTGTGGATATATTTGTACTTATGTTATCATATACCTTGTGTTTTATGTGTAGGGTTATATCGCAGAAACACTGGTATTTATATTCGTGTTTATAGATTTGAAAGACACTTTTGTTACACTCTTAAATGTCCTTTTGCTTTCTGCCACATTCACACATAGTACTGAGATATTTCTTTATATTTTCAACATGTATTTACAAACTGTACTTTATGGGTTAAATAGGTACTGATGTTCTTATGTAAAGATATTCACAAAACACTTCTGAATTGTATTTACATATCTATACATGCAGTTACATAGCTACAGTACTTCATCATACTGTAGTTTTGTAGTCACTTGTATTACCTGATAATTAGTATTTATTATATATTTATGCTATGGGACATTATAGGCCGATCATTTGCTGTTATTTGTCCTCAAGGTTGAAAATGACTTAAGTTGCTGCAATAAAATGTATTTTACTTCAACTGAAAGTGGTACAAAGTAAGTATTTTCAGTGTTATAAGGACAATAAAATCAGCTCTTTGTTATTATCACTTCATATGATGCACAAACACGGTTGAACCTATACAGCAGACAGGTGATTTACATAAACCTGATGTGTGTTTTTGCTGTTAATATGTTTTACCGCAGTGTTAAAAGGAATTTTTTTGTACTTTTAAATAACTGTGATGTTTACATGTGTTGACTGACGACGTGCTGTCCCGTGTGGTTGTCTCGGGCTGAAAGCCAGTGGCTCAGTAATCCTCCAAAACACAGGGGATATTCTGTGACAGTGCCTGCCATCAGTGCAGATATTAATAGTTGATTGTCCAACCAAACACTATGCGAGGGCCAAACATCAGAAATACACAAACACAATGTCACTGAGAGACGAGCGCTTCAGTCTCACCCACATGAAGATGAAGGACGAAACTCAATATTCCCAGACTGCACTGTCTTACATAAGGCCACAACTAAAAACCCAATTCTTAAAGTAGGTCTGTGTCCTTGAGGACATCAGATTATATGCAGTTCTTGATCCAAACTCAAAGTGTGGCTGTGTTTTATGCATAATAAAAGCTCCACCTTAGGCCATCTGATCTGTTTCCTTCTGTAAAAAGCACCGAGAAATGACTGTGTTGTAATCGGTGCTATATAAATAAAGCTGAAGTGACTTGAAAGTTGAATCTCACATGTTGATGAAGCTCCTGTTGATGTCTGACTTTACAGCTAAAAGCTGATGGTTAAGTGAACAGAAAGAGTGTGGCGTACAGGACTGAGATTGAGTGGCAAGAGGGCACAAAGCTGTCGCTGCTTTCCTAGAAACTCTCCCTCTTATCAGGAGATTCACATTCCAGTGAGCACTTCAGATGAGCCAGCTGTGGGGTACCTCGGGGCAAAAACCCCATTACTTACATGCATGCACTGTAAAGTGATATTCAAGTTTGGCATTTCTGATGAAGGCATGTAATGCTTGTTATTGCAGTTGGCTGTAAAGACTGCTACGGCTCATAAGAAGGAGAAATGGCTCCTGCATTGATCCTAGCCAGAAGCATTCTCTTCTTGCGCGTGCCTAAACCAGCGAGATTTCAGAAGAGGAACAGAGAGGTGAGACAGAAACAAGTTGTCAAACTTATTGAGTGAACTCCAGAAATGAGCTGTCCTCAGGTTAATGAGATGGCGCTGCTCTGTTGCGCATGGCGCTGCGCCGCCGAGCCAAAGAATGACACTGCCACTTTCCTAATATAGACATGACAAACTGCTCTGTCCCACCCGGACCAGCCGCTCCTCCCACCCTGCCCGCCTGCCTGCTCCCAAATAGTCCCAGAATGAAAGGCAACGCACCCCGTGGCGCTTTATCGCTAATGAACGGGCCGTAAATTTAAACAGCCATTGCGCACGGCCGATACACAAATACACATAAAGTGAGAGGCGCAGGAGGGAGGGAGGGTGAGGAGCTTCTCGAAGAAGCCCACAGCTGCTATACAAGCACATTAAGACGCACATTAAGGGATACTCTGCACAATGACATGATATATTGACTCATTCATCTCCAGCATTGCAGGACCGACGCTGACGCGCCGCACACTCCACTGCAGCACAGTAACAGTCCAGCAAACAGCTCACCTCAGGTTTTTGGGGAGACCCCGTTTCCCTGGACAAGTCTTGCCTGTGTGTGTGTCCTGTTCTTCTCCTGTGTTTTTTATATTTTTTTTGGTTAGCTTGTTTTTTTTTTAACCCTCTAGATTATAATCCAGGAAAAAAAAACCTCCCCGTCAATCCGCCGTCCGGGAGTTGGTGCGGAGTTTCGCTGAGGAGACGCGCTGTGGAAAACTGCGCGACGGGAAAGAGAGAGGGGACGGAGCCGGGGAGAGGAGGGGAGAGGAGGGTGGAGGTGGGTCGGTGGGTGGGTGCCGTCTATTTTAGACCAGGCTGTCAGTACTGGGAAACGTGAGGCGCGTCCCCGGGGGTCAGTGGTGGCCTCTGATGGAGCAACTGTGACTTTAACAGGTAAATAAAGTAAATAAACATGTATGTATGAGTATGATCTGGCAAGATGCTTTTCGATGGAACATCAAGAACAATTCAATTTAAATAGTAGTGATAATAATCCATTCAGGATTGTCTTAGCTGTAACATCCTTTCAACATATACAGATTGCACTCCAACAACTTGTATTCTAGAAAAAAAATTCTAATTCATACTTATTTGACTGAGTGTTGGTCAATCCCTTAAAATCCACACTGCAACTCAAAGACATCTGAGTAGCCAATCAGAACAGTTCCTACTCAGGTTACTGTGTTCCTAGAGTTCCCAAAAGTTCAAGGAGATGCAGATGGTTTCAGCTGCAGGCTCTCATCTGGTCCAAACAGACACCCTTACATTTTAAACTCCAACTAAGAACTATTTGATAAAACTGAGGTCCGACTGTCTCAGTTCATCATGGCCAGTTTTCTTAGTTGAGCTGCCGTAGGTTTAGACTGCCAGGAGACCTTCAATGCTCCAAGTTCTGTGATCTGATTGATCGTCTCTCACTTTATGTTTCTGTCCTGATCTGCGGAGCCGGAAGTTTGTCATCGGCGCTTCTTAAATGTCAGCTTGTGTGTTTTTCTCCCGGCCATCGTCTGTCACTGCAGGTGACTTCGTGTCGCCTGCAGCAGTTCTCACCCTACTGAAGATGGTCTTTGACCTTTCAGTTAAAGCAGCTGCAGAGAGGAGGCTGTAGGCTGAAAGCAAAACCTTTGCACTTGCTGGAGCGGTTACCGGCTCCGGGAAAGACAAAGTGGATGACATGAATCATAGGCTGTGTGATGAGGTTTGCTTTTTGAATTGGGAACATACCTGGATACCTGAAAAGCACGTTGTCCTCGGAGTGTTTGTTTCTGGAAAGAAACATGTCAACATCTTCAGCTAAATGGTGATCTTCAGCATCCAGCTGTCAAGACTTAAGAAAAGCGGAGAGGCGTTTAGCAGTTGTTCCCTGCAGCTTGAACTCGACTAATGTTATGAAGGAGAGAAATCTGTGGGAGGATCAATTTGTAACCACAAGCTCAAGTTCTGCAGCAGGACAATGATCCGAATCACAACAGCAGGTCCACCTCTACCTCTGAATAGCTCTATAAAAAAAAACTAAACTAAACTATTGTTTTGAAGCGGTTGAGTCAAAATCTGGACTTAAATCTGATTGAAAAGCTTTGGCATCACCAACAGGCTGGTTATGTTTGAAAAACCTCCGATGTGGCTGAATTAAACTAATTCTGCAAAGAAAAGTGGGACAAAATTCCTCAACGTTAATGTGGAAAAAACCTCCTGCCAGTTAGTCATTTAAAATCTGAATTCTGTATTTATTATCTTTCACAAACGTTAAGATTTGATGATCTGAAACATTTCAGTGTTACAAATACGCTCAAAATTAAAAGAAAGAAAGAAATTAGGGGTACATAGTGAAACGTGATGATTCACTGGTGAAACACTAAGCTTATATTAAAATGCCTTTAAAACATCACATTCGTGGGTCTATTTTTACTGTCATGTGCTCAGATGTTAAACGTCTGGTTGATCACCAAATGGCAAATAATGTGAGGATATGCAGCTTATATCATGAAGGATATATTTGAGAACATTTGAATGGAAAACTAAAGTGTGTTAAAAAAAAGAAAAAAGAAAGAAGAGATCCCATTATTGAATCATCCACTTATGTCTTCTGTACCAGTTTCATTCATGTTGGATTAAGGTATAAATGTTACGTCACTATGAATTTCATAGTCGAAACTTTCAGTATGACTTTCAATTTCAGTCATTTGAAAATTGAAAGTCACGCTTTTAACACATCAATTTGAAATAATTTCATGTCAAACTACATTTTATCCTTTAAGAAAGTTCAGTTTTCACCTCCTCTTTTGTAATCCATTAAATCACATTTAAGTATAAAAAAGTATAAGTATAAAATTGTATTTTGAAGAAGAAATAGGCAGAAATATTTCCTTCAGCTTCAAATAATCTATTTTGAAATTCATTCTGAGAAACCAAATTTCAATATTCTACGATTCAAATTCAGTATCTGTTGGAACAATCATTGTGTTTGACCAACAGTCAATCATCAGTCACATGCTGACAACCTTATACATACTGCACCTATGGGGGCAGCTGGACCACCTAAAGCAGGGGTGTCAAACATGAAGCCTATATGGGTCAAATGTTTGACATTTCACTGTTTCTGCACCAGAAGGTTTCAATAAAATTGGCTTTATGTTCAGATTGTAGTCATTTTTGGAACCGTTTGGTTTTTGCACTTTTTCCTCACGTATGCTCTGCACCACAACCAAGAAAAAGTTTAAATTTAAAGGTTATTATGGCGCTATTTTACCAGTCCGACCCACTCAAAGATGAAACTGGGGCTGCGTGCAGCCGCTGAACTAAAACGCGTTTGACACCCCTGACCTAAAGAAAACCCACGCAGGTAGAGAGATCATGCAAACTACACAACCAAACCCCTCCCCTTGCTGCAAAACTCTGATATAAACACACGCTACTCATCTTACCTTTATGCACACAGATCACAGAAAATCGGACTTTTAGTAATTCCCATTGTTTAATGGTCACAGTTGAAGCACATGATATAAAAAGAATATTTACACCGATAGTTTAAAACATTTTTTTTTTTTTACAGTACACTCGTGCACGCACACACACCCACACACACACACACCCAACAGCTGCTACTTCTACAGCATGCTTCCCAAGAGTAGCAAACACACGTAAAAAAAAATAAAAAGCCACGTTAAAAAAAGAAAAAGAAAAGAAAAAGGTAGTAAAGTGCATGTATGACAGACGTCCCCCGTACAGAAATTTCTGACAGACTGCAGAGAAGTTTTTACTTGCCAGTCACAGGCACACTCCTACAAGGTGTACAAAAGAGCTAATGAGCAGTTAAAAAAAAAAAAAAAAAGAAAGTTCCCGCTCACATGGTAAAGTTGTGCTACTCGGCCACATTCGTTCACGCACGCAGATATTAAAAACACACACACAAAAAAAACAAAAACATGTACAGTTCCTAAAATGTCAACACTCACAATACATACCTTTACATCCCAAAGAGAACGGAGCAGAAAACTCACAACTATACAATCTGCCTTTATCTCCTCCTAACCTAGATCATCTCCCACACTGTAATAGATACATTAAAAATAAATCAAACAGAAAAATGGTGGCGTGGCATTGAAACTGTGAAACTGTGAGAGGGTATGACGGACACGAGTTTCAGCTTAGAAATGTTAGTTTGAAGTGGAAATGGTTTCTGATTGAGAAGAGCGCGTGCAGGTGAGATGTGGTCGACTTACGGAGGTATTGTGTCAAGAAAACAAAACGGAAGGAGAAAAAAACCCCAGCATTCTAATTTTTACATTTTGTGTTAATAAACGGTGTCCTCTCCTCGTGTGCAGCTTTTTTCCAGCTCTGGATGATGAGGGATTAATTAATGGATTGTTGAAAATTAGATCTAATTTTATCACTTTGACAAGTTTGTGGATTTTGTGACGATCGGTTTACTACCAGAGGCACAGCTGCAGCCTTTTCTCACCAGAATTACCAGCAAATACGAGGAGAAAACAGGAGATGAGTGAAACGGGAGTCTCACCCCCGTGTGCATCTGAATGATTGTTTTTGCTGCGTTTCGTTAACGGTGTTTCTTTCTCTTTGACTCGTTGCTTTCATTTAAAAACAGAGAAACCCTATGTGGACGTGTCACTGTTCTCGCCGGTATCACATATCACTGATTTCACAGAGGCTCTTGGTGGATCTGTAAGGAGATAAAAAAAAAGGTACAGATACTACTAAACATATCTTTTAAGGCAAGAGGCATTGGTTTTGTTTTGCTAAATAAATCCAACATTCCTCATATTGTGCCTGATCCCTCTCATTCTTCACACACACACACACACACACACACACACACACACACACACACACACACACACACACACACACACACACACACACACACACACACACACACACACACACACACACACACACACACACACACACACACACACACACACACACACACACACACACACACACACACACACACACACACACACACACACACACACACACACACACACACACACACACACACACACACACACACACACACACACACACACACACACACACACACACACACACAGGTTGAGCGTTACATGGTGTGATAGAGGGTACTGACAGTTCGTTTCTTAAGCCGCCTCAGTGGATGAGTCCTCCCATACTGTTCCCTTGTTGTTAAAAGTGTGGGCCCTGGTGAAGGCAGACAATCTTGGCCGGAGACTGGCGAGAGTTTCCCTCTCTCTGGACTCTGATTTGATGGCAGGCAGCCACCTGGCGAGGTTTCTCCAGTTTTCGAAAGCCTCTCTGCGCTAATCGCAACAGCATCCTGCTGCTGGTCTGCTGAGGAAGGCAGGTTGTGGACGCGCTGCTTCTTGGACTCGTCGCTCGCCGTGTGGACTGGAGGCTGCGCCGAGGGCGGAGCGACGGCGGATCGACTGAATTCCCATTCGCTCAGCTCGTTGGCGAGCAACTCCAAGCAGCCCAGTTTGGCCAGAGAGGCTGAGCGCTTCATCAGCGATGGAGGAGTGAGCCCCGCCTGGCGGATCCTGGCTTCCACCTCTCGGACTCTCTTCTGGAAGCTGCTTCCGCGCGTCTGAGCCGCCCCGGTGTCCGGGCCCACGCACCTGACATTGCGGGTTTCTCCCATGGCCACCTGCTGCAGGAAGGCGCCCAGCTCACACAGAGTCTCCCACGTCTCCCTGTCGACGTCACTGTAGGGCCCGTCGGCGCTGCAGTCCCACTCTGTGCTTGACTCCAGCTCAGTCACGCCCTCCAGACACAGGAAGTTCACCGAGGCGAAGGGAGACTGGGCGAAGAGGTGGAAAGGAGATGAGGTAGAGAGGAGTCTAGAATCAGCAGGATGGAGTTTGTGTCCTTTTATGCTTTTTTTATGTTTTTCTCGCGCTCCCATTTGAACTACATGAGTGCTCTCCTTTTTCTCCTCCTGCACGGAGCTCTCCACCGACGCCTCCGCGTCCCGGAGCTCACACAGCGTCACGGCGTGGATGCTGTGCGGACGCCGCTGCGAGTGGGAGGAGCTACCAGAGAGGGACGGGGGAGAGGAGGAGGGCGAGGGCGTCTCATGCTCTTGTTTCATTCTTTGCTCCAGTTGTTGAGTGACGCGCCGCACAGACCCCCTGGTCCAGTCGCTGTAGAGTCGAGGAGGAGCTGCCTCCTCCTCCTCCTCCTCTTCCTCCTCCTCCTCTTTGTTCCTCGCATCCTCTTTTACATTCTCGGCTTCCTTCAGTGATAAAACATCTCTGACCTCCGTTTCCTGCCTCGGCTTCCTCGCTTCCTGGTTCTGGGGGGCTTGGGGCTCTGCTTGGCTGGGAGGCAAAGTCTCCGGCTTCAGTCCTGTGACCTGCACAGGGATAGGAATTTCCTACGAAGGAGGACAGATTATGTACGATTAGATTTCAGTTTGAATGCCCAACAAAGGTGCTTTAGATAAAAAAAAATAATAATTTAAATAGCACCAAAGTAGAGTTTCTAATATCTTAAAAGAATAACAAAGAACAACTCGAGGCGGCGGTGGGATCACTGTAACCTGTGAACCTGTGTATTTGGAAAAACAAACACTCAAAGCTGAGTTTGTCAAACCAGGTATATTACATACCACAAACTACTTCAATGCTCTCAAAATGTTAACATATGTCATGTATATCTTCAAGAGAGTACATGCTAGTTTCCAATCAGATATTACATGACGGGTGAAGCTCGTTCTATAAAAATTACCCGATTCAGGTGACAAACCACCTTTTTGCCACTAGGTGGCACAATCAAACTCAAGATCCCAAAGGCCTACTGGAACAGATGCTCTGAGAAGGATTTATACAATAATTGAATGAAATGTTTGAAAAGCTATATCAAAAACTAATTCTTTCATGTGTGGAGATATTCTGTGTGGCAGGAGTCCTAATGGTGACACCGTCGTGCAGGATCATAACATTTACAGATCTATTTTCATCAAAGATGCTCAAACTCTGGCCAGCAGAGGATAACAAGAGATAGACAGATGACGTCTATGATGAACTATGCAGTAGTCGTGGACAGTTTGCTGACGCAGTATTTACCTTTTTCTTCTCTTCCTCTTTGCTCTCAGGAGTGGAAACCTCCTGAAGGCTGCCTTTACCACAATTCTTTGTCGACGGCTCTCCTGCAGCGCACTGACTTTTACCATCTTGACTCATTCCCTTGAACTTTTCTCTGGCACTGAAAAAGTTGATGTGATCCGCACTGTGGCCGAACAACACGTTGTCGTGAGGAATGGCACTGATAAAATCGTTGGTGGGAGGGGGAGGGGATGCCGAGCTGTTCGAAGAAGCGGCGGATATCTGATCACATTCTGGTTTTCGGAGTGCTGCTGCAGACGGGCAGTGCGGTCCAGCCTGTTGACTGCTCGGTATTTGTGCGGCCGCTGGCTCGGACGTGGACAACGGCACAGGTTTCACCACGGGATGAGAGCAGGGTGGCGTCGCTGGTTTATCAACCTCGTCCCTGCAGGGGGGAGTTGGGGATAAAGCAGGGGAGGTGGGGAGGTGGTGGAGGGACGGAGGCGGGTGAGGCTGGCCCACTGAAACACTTTGTGCAACAGTCACAGCGTCTGTCTTGTGAGGCTCGGGCACCACGGTGGCGGCCCTCGGCTGAACGCAGGAAAGTGACGGGGGCTGCTCCTCTGCATCACATAACCCGTTGGAGAGCGGGGAAGAGGACAGAGACACAAAACCAGCCGTGGAGTGAGGACGAGGAGGAGGAGGATTCAGCCGGCTGCTCTGACCCACAGCGGAATGAGAGGGAGCCTCGAGGCTCAGAGCCCCGCTGTCACGCGACAGAGACGCCACCCCCTCTAAGGAGGAGCTGAGCTGGCTGGACTTGATGCCAGTGCCGGGCTGGCTGGTGGAGAGAGCAGCTTTGCCGATGCTGGCTGAAGTGACCAGCGATTCCAGCAGTTCTTTCACAGAGGGGCCGGGCGTGCTGCTGGACTGGTTGTGGGGGTCTGAGCGACCCAGGCTGAGGGGCTGGCCGTGGGATTTAGACAGAGGCTCATGGTGCTCGGAGAGGTCGCTGTCGGAGTGAGAACGCCACAGCTTGTTGTGCCTCTGCTTGCTGCAGAAAAAGAAACAAACCCGGGGGAAAACACAGAAATTAACATTTCTTTTTGTGTCACTTCTGTGTTTGAAAACACCAGATCAGAAAATGTACTCTATTTCCTAATATTCCATAATAGAACAACAAAACTCTGAAATCTTAATACAACTTTAAATAAATACCACAACAGCTTTAAGAAAACAAGTCATCAATATTCTATTTTAGGCTGATTCCTTTGGCCCTGTGTGTGTGTGTGACTTTAAAAAATGGTGTTATACAAACAAAAAGCAGAAAAAACTGTTTTTTTTAACAAGATGGGAATTTTAATTAACATGATACGTCGGCTGTCTATCTTTCTAAAACAATTAAATATATAACTTATCAGATATATAACGTCAAAAAAGGGTTCAATGTGACTAAATACTTGGAAGTGTCAAAGAAAGCTTTCACAATGTAGTCAAGCTGTGTGTGCCTTTATAATCTACATTACTTTTTTCATCAGACAGTTTTAGAGTGACTGATTGCACTATCACTTACACATAAAACATGCCTGTATTTGCTTAAGTACCTGGCCAGCAGGATGCCTTGATACTCCTCCAGCTGTCTCATGAACGAAGGGTTGGGTTTGGTCACAGTTCGTCGCTCCTTGACATAATCAAAAGCCTTTTTCAGATCCCAGCCGTACTCCTTCATGGCGTACGCGATCACTGTGGCTGCAGAGCGACTTATACCCATTTTACAGTGCACCAGGCACTTGGACCCAGCTTTCCTGCAGCAGGTTAAAAGAAGTAAGCGTAAGGGTCACATCAAGTGGATAGGGCAGTGGTTTTTTTTTTTCTACTGTGAATATAGAATATGTGCAGGTTAAAAAGTAATACTGAGACTAGTTTGTCATGTCAAACTCACTTGGCTCTTGATATGAACTTGTATGTGTCATTCCAATAGGCAAGTAAGTCTGTGGCTTCTTCGTCGTAAACTCGGATGTTGTGGTACTCAAACACACCAGGGAAGAAGTTATCAATCTCCCTTGTTACATTCAGGATGTATTCAACTCTTGAGTGACAAAAATACATGAAAGAGGAAAGGTTAGAGGACAATGGCAGAGATAAGGTTGTTCCACAGACTTTAGTACACTCTGTACTTTTAAAATGGGATTTGTTGTTCTCCAGCTTACTTACCCACAATTCTGCAGCTCCTCCAAATTGGACGCATTCCATTCAGATCCCTGCAAGACAAAAAGCAATCCTCAGACTTGTTCTCAGCCTTCCACTGAGCTTTTCATAATGCTAAAATCCTGTGGGAAGACATGTTTGATACACAGTGTGCCATCCAAACCAAACATGCAGAGAGCACCTTTAAATTGGGATGAATGTGGAGATAAACAAGACCTTCTCATGCTTTGTCAGGATACACAGACATGGATTACACCTGAGTGGAGCCAAATGTAGCCCAGCTCCTGCAGAGATGCTCCAGATCAACCTACCAAGAAGACGTGATCAAAGATTTCTGTAGGACTGTCCATCTGGCCCAGAATGAGAATCATCTCATTGTCGATGAACTCCTTAAATTCCCGAAGGTTGCAGGTCATGTGCATTTCCAGCTCCGTTCGGATCTACGCGACACAAACAAGAACAGAAGACATAAAGTGATACTTTAAAATGTCCAAGAAAACTTGTATGTCTCAAGTTAAACGGAGGGCGAAAAACCAATTCAGGTGCTCACCTCTTTGCAGGTCACATTCTCAAGATCCTTCTGCATCATGATCTCTCGCAGGCTGGTTTTGATCTGACGCTCCGTCAGCTCTCGTTCTGTGGGGCTGCACACATGAAAAAAATATCCATGAGCTGAATTCATCAAAGTAACGGAAATATCAACCCAAACTACAAACATGAACGACTTTTTCATGCGGGGGTTGTGTTGTGGCTTAGTTGGAATCGTCTTTTAGTCACAAGGTCCTGTGTTCAAAGTATACAGGGTGCGTAAATGTGTGAATTCAACTAATGGTGTGAAGCACTTGGAGACTCCTGAAGCAGTGAATAAGCATAGAAAATAGGCGAGGACTAAAACAAGGTTTATATATCAAGGATACGTACATGTCTGAGAAGAGCACGGGTGAATCGGCACGATGCGACTGCACATCCTGCATGGCATTCCACTCGTTGACCCGCGTCTGGTCAGAGGAGACCCTGCTCTGATAATAGCTGACCCACGTGAGGAACAAGCTGCCTGGGAAGTAGTTATGACAACGAGCCACCTCGCAAGCTTTATGGAGGGATTGGAGGGCTGACCTGTGGGAGGAGAAAACCTTTTTTTTTTAAAAGCCGAGGACAAAAAGAGAGGGCATTCCTGTGAGAAAACACCTTTTCTAAATAAGTGGCATAGTTTAGCAGCGAGATGACCACCTGGAAACAATACAGATGATATACGGAGAACTATCTGGTTCTGTGAAGTTGTGTGATTAATAACAGTGCGACTCACCACATGGCTTGAACTGAAACGGGCTTGAACACATGCACTCTGTTATCAGTGGACACACTGAACCCTCTGAGAGCAGCACAAGAGAAAGCACAGCAGAAGAAGAACAAAACAAAAAATGTCAGCAATCTCAGCAAAATGGGTATTTAGTGTGTATTCTAACACTGAAGCATGCTGGACACTTTCTTACCCGTCTCCATCCAGATGTATCAAGGTGTCACTCCACAGAGGCAAAACCAGTCCTACGGAACATGAGCTGGAAGAGGAGCACAAATCTCTGTTACAACATCATGCAGATTACCAAAACCAGCAGGGACAAGCTCGTATGTATGAATGACTATCCCCACCTATCTACGGGACTGAAATCCATCCCCAGGACCACGCTCTCCTCGGTGTCCTGACGACCGTTGGTTGACACCACCACCATGTAGCGGGTGATCTGAGCATGCATGCTCTCCAGACGAACCGCCTGGAGCATTCGGGAAAAACAGAAATGAGAGAGGTGACGACTCGACAGCTGATCAACAACATCATCACCATGTTTTGGAGTCAGAGTGTGTACCCACCAGCTTGATGTTGTCCTCCGGTCGGAGGAGGGTGAACATAGTTTGCAGATGCTGCTGGATGTCTCCTGGAGAAACGACAGCAATGGATTTGAGTGTGAAGGACAACGGTGGAGCATAGACGACACTTGTATTTTGGGGTCCATGGCCTCACCTGCATGTTTGCTTCGTAGCTGAGAAAAGCGAGAGGCAGAAGAAGGGGAGGCACCATTTCCTCGAGGTAAGAAGAGAGCAGCTCCTTTAACTGTCAGGAAACTTTCACTGATGCTGCAGACAAAACAAGAGGAAATACAGTTTCAATACATCTTAATGACTACTGAAAAGGCTTTACAATTTAGTCATTTGTACACCAATAACAAGATAAACTGTTGACAGTTAACCTTTGATAGAATATCTAAAAATGTTGTTTTTTTCCTTTGCATCAAACCATTTGAGCATTAGAGAATCTGTCGTGTAGAAATCTGATTTAATTTCATATTCTCTGAGAAAATGCTGGCAATCTCTAAAACAAATAAATAACTGAACAATAAATAAAGATTTGTCTCATTATTCACTTAAATCAAAAGCCTATGCAATGTGCACCAAAGTCCCCGGTGGTTTCAACTGCATGTAGGCCTAACTAACGTCAACATGTTCAGAAAATCCCATACAAATATTAAAAGCAAAAGTATTTATTTTAATGAACACGTCTCTTCTTTAGGTAGACATTTGCAACCCTACAAAAGCCTACTTGTTATTATCTCTGAATAAAAAAAGGCCAAAATATCAAATGCAAGTGTTGTGTTTCCTTTCCTGGTTGTTCATCTCTGTCACTCCACACTGATTACAAATAGAGATACATGTCCAAGTTAAGGAAGAACCATTACAGAAATTAATTCCTGGTATTTGTTCTGTCTGCTGTAAAATATCCAATTACATTCACAAGGTAGGAAAAAAGGGATCAGTAACATCCATTGGCTAAAAGTGAGGGTGTTTCCATAGCAAATCTTAGAGAACACAATCCGCTAAACAAACAAACAAACAAACAAACACTAAAACCTGGATTCCTCGCAATTTCACATGAACCATGAAACCAAGCCACAATCTGTGAGTTCTTTTAACTAAACATGAAACACATATGATCTTTAAAAGCATACTGAGTGGATTAAATACAAATTGCCAATAAAGAAAGGTGTCATTTCGAACATTTTGTCAGGAATCAATCACATCATCTGACTCATGACCCTCCAGGGTACAGTGTGTACCACCTCAAGATTGATCAACTAAAATGAGAGAAAAAAACAACAAAAAACAATAAGGAGGTGAATGGAAGCTCAATAGAGCAGGTGAGTGCATCATGTGGTGGATGTTTCTCAGCGTGCAGAGGGAAGGAAGCCTCCGCAGTGTTGTCACATCCTTTCCCATTGACTCATCAGGAAAACCACGAGTCTCCGTCACGTCACATCACAACACTGTAAACAGCTCAGCACGGTGCATTCAATCAACTCACAGCTGATAGATTTCCCCCTGGGAGATCACGGAGTTTTCGGTAAAATAAGGTCTCATCTTCCCCCCGCAATAGGCGCAGAAGCAGCTGTCCGACGAGCTCCGCGGGGCGGTCACCACACCGGGAGGCATCGCTGCTGCGGGGCCGGGTCAGGGCGCACGGGAGCCGGCTTACTGGCTGAGCGAGAGTCGCTGTGTGGTGCGGTGTGGAGGAAGTCACTCGCGGTGAAAACGCAGGAGATCTGATGTAAAGTCACACACTGACGACATCACAAGCCACCGGTGAACTGCGCATAGCTTGCGGAAACAAGTGAGGAAGTTGCCATATTGCAGACAGGCTGAGCGAGCAGGTGCAGCTTCACATCTGCTTCTGCGTCTGCGTCTGCGGCAGGCTGCGGTAAAACCGGGGGCTGAGGGGAGGAGACACACCCGGCCAATCCGGGGGGAGGGGAGGAAGACCGGGAAAAAACATCGAACCAAACGCACGCAGATCGTGGGGGGAAAAATACCGAACCAACTGGAGAAACATCAGGAAAAAATACACCGAACTGACTGGAGGAAAACCGGGAAAAAATACCGAAACGACTAGAGACAGAAAACCAAAAAAACCTTCACTATAAAATTTATTCCAATTTCCCACCAAATAACATCATTCTGGAGACACAAAAATCAATAAACCTTTGAAATCAAACAAATACAGCTTAAATAGTTTAGTTATTTTCACAATAATTGTGGTTCTTGATGCAGTTGTAACTGATCTTTACACAACATCTCAAGTGACAACACCTTGGGTACATCCGAATAGTCCCTCCTTTCTCCTTTCCTATCTACCTTTCCTTAATCCCGTGGATGACGTCACAGGGTTAAGGAAAAAGGTGTTAGGAGGCTTCCTATAGGCGATCATGTTGTTGTGACCATCGGACTGCACTTCCATTAGGTGATGTAATAATAATCTGACAGCGGAGCAGGTTAGTGACGTCAGCCGTGGTGAGAAAAACTAAAATTTTCTGAAAATGGACAACAAAACGCACACTTAACACTTTCCCCTGTGCCTCTAACCACTGATATAATCACAAAGTTTGACGTGAAATCAACGTGAAATCAAGGGAAAAGAGGCTGCCAGGTGAATAAATAACCAATCAAACTGAAAATAGGCTGCAGAAAAAGTTTACTTTACTGTGTTCATTTTACAAAATCTGCATAACATTCATAGTTGGGATCTGGATTTTAGATTAATCTAAAGTTGTTCACAGCATATTATTGCATTGGTAACCTAACATTATCTGCTTTGTGTCATCCTGAGTTTTACCTGAAGGCTCAAAGGAGCGGGTCCCTATAAAAGTTGTCGCCACAAGGAAATGTTGGGCAGCATGACCTCGTCTCCTTTGGTAAAGGATGCATCAGTGTTTCCTAGGCTAAAGGAGGTTATAAAGGAAGCACTGAGCCCCCTCTCCTTAGCTTATTGAGAATTCAAACGTTCCTTATCATGGCCGGCACGTAAACACTTCCAGGGTTAAGGAAAAGTAGATAGGAAAGGAGATAGGAGGGACTATTTGGATGTACCCCTTGTCTGTTAAAGAAAATACTGCAGCAGCAGACACACCTACAACAATGTAGTTAGTATGCCAGGCCACGGGAGGGCGCTGTTACTCATTTTTATAATGAAACCACACATACACGTGTGCAGAGAACAATATGCTATCAATGTTAATAATTAGAGTAGCTGACATTTGTATGGAGAGATGTCAAATTGGATATTATTGAAGGCGAGTCTCAATTGTAGAACTACCGATATGGCCAATAAAACTAGAAGACGGACTGGGAGTCATGCCACTACAGAGGCCACCATGTATTTTTTGAAAAAAGTCACGGTTGCAGTGGATCCGAGCACTGGTGTCTTGTAAAAGGATCTCCCCAAAAAGTGAAGAAAGTTTTACGGATACACTCGTTTTCGTTGTCATGTAAACTGGACCTGGTCTTCGCAGCCGTTTCATCCCTTTATCTCTGGGGTGTCAAACATATGGCCCGTGAGTCAAAACCAGCCCACAAGAGGTTCCAATCTGGCCCGACAAACCACCAAGCAAGTTGTAAAAATTGCAAAGAAAGCATTGATTGTTTTTTAACACTGCCTTCTTAAGAGTAGTGGACATCCTGCAACACCGAGACCCGCGCTGAGATATCCGTGATTCTGCCATGAAAGCCTCAAAGCCATGCTGTGTTTGGTACCAAATGTTCAGATTTGGATAAATATAACATTTTTCAAATATGTCACAACATAGCAACAAAGACAAAATTCAAAGTTTAAACTTAAAGGTTACTATGGTATCATTTTACTGGTCTGGACCACTCAATATGAAATTGGTGTGTGTCCTCTGAACTATAACTATAACTATAACGAAAACAATATTGACTTTGATACCCCTGCTTTAGATATTTCAGTCAATTTTATGTGTTTTAGACACTTTAACTGTTTTAGTACATTTGAAGTAATTTTAAGTTAAGTTTTCCATGTTTGGCCAGTTTAGCCGTTTGATCTTATTCAAGAAAAAAAACGACAACTTCCCATTTTGCACTTAATACCACATGGTTCTGTCACACCACGATACTGTGGTGTGACAGAACACATAATGAAGTGATTCAATGTGGAATAACCTGTTTTGTTAATGTATAGACAGAGAATCCACCTTGATTAAACTCTATTTCATCCGATCTCATAATTTCATTGATTTGGTTTTGATAAGTCATTTTTGTCTGGATGTCAACATACATGCAAACAGCAGTGGCGTCTCGGATGCTGTAAAAGCTCAAAAAAAAAAAAGGAGAAACCCTTTAGCTATATTTCTTTCTTTGAGGCGTTGGTTGGGTGATTGTATAAGAGACATACAAAAGCTCCTTTAGTTTCCTTTTTCCTTCAAACCCTGACTACATGGACTCGTATTCTACAGAGCCGTGCATCTGTTATGCAACTTAACTGACTGATTTAGTTGCTTTTACTGAACAATTCAATTAAATGCTACTTTATTTACACAGCGCCAAATACAACACAGTCATCTCAAGGCACTATTCCAGACAAAAACCAACAGACCATATTGGTGCCTTACAAAATCCTTTACTAAGTTGCGAAGTCAGAAATCAAACAAGGTTTTACAAACTGCTGACATACGTCTCTGTAATCATGATGGCAAAGGCATCAGAAAGCTCCCATGACAACCCCTTTTAATGGTTTTTCATTAACTCCTCTGCATGTCATGTCCAGAGGGGGAGAAATGTTTTGTTTGAAGGTGAACCCAGCAGGAGCAGGTAGGGCAACAGAGTTGTGTAACCAGGTCGGTAACCTGCAGGGAAAATTCGCAGCAGTGTCAGCAAACACCTGACACCAAAAGGTGCCTCCAGCCACAGCAACTACAACAACAACGGAGGAAAAAAAAAAAAAAAAAGATTGAGAAATCGAAAAGGAGGGATCATGCGGCTCGGGAACCCAGGAGAAACCCGATCTTAGGCATGGCTACGCTGTTTGTTGACGCCTCGTGGTTTCAGTTTATAGGACAGACGACCGGCTGAGAGTAGCTACGTGGCCATCACCTGACGGCAGATTCACACCTTAGGATAAACAACAACAACCACAGAGTTGCTGTGGTTATCCGTCAGATGTGTGTGTGCCCTGTGAGAAACTGAACATGTTTGTTGTACGTGATGCTCTGAAATCAAATAACCAGATGGTACGATTCCTGGTTAAGTGACTTGAGAGCTGAGTCACAACATGTCAAAATATCTACATTAACTACAACAACAACACTGTGATTGACTGGGGAAGAAACACTATCTGAGATAGAGATACACAACGTGAACAGATAAAAGTTAAGCGATAGGACTCAAACCAAAACTACAGAGTTGTAAATCGAAAGAGCAGCTTCCTCTTAATCTGAAAACCTCCCTTTCTTATGATCAGGGTGTTCTTACATGTTCTGTTTTAGTGTTTTTCCCCAGAGTCACACTTTATTTCTGTTTCGAGTGTGGAAGAAAAAGCTCACACATGTGGACGGTTTGACACTCAGCAGGACTTCCCACTGTCCCATGAGGGTCTGGGCGTTCTGCTGGATTCCTCCCATAAACCGTCAGGACTTTCAGCTTCAAGGGCAAAGCAATGATGTGTGTTCAAATGTGCAGCTTTTCTTTCTTCCTCTCTAGTGACAACTGCATTATCACTTACATATCCCTTCATTCTGTCGGTGGTCCGAGCACAAGAACAGTTCTGAGTTAATGAGCAACATAATACTGTATTTATTATATGGACTCTCAGCAAATAATATGATTCTGTGTGTTGTCTGACAATATCTCAAGTTCACACCGACGTCTCTCATTCGACTGCTGAAATTCACACCATTCAAGCAGAGAAGGCCTGGATGTGTCTTTTGCATGCAGACAGACACCAGACACTCGTGTTGGGTTTCCACATATACAAACACACGGAATGTCACCTTAGTGATCACAGCATCGCATACTGTATGTTATACAACATACCAGAGGCTGCATTTGTTTAAAGCACAGACAGACACATACGGAAGATAAAGTCACTGCTTATTTGCACATGAACCTGACAGAGAGCATGTATGACCTTTTGGATTACAACAGAGTGAATAAAAAAGATTGACTGGACTTTCAGAGGCATGTGTGAAACAAGCAGAAATGGGAAGAAAGGCTACATAATACAGCCGATAATCCCATTCACAGAAAAAACACTTGATCCTATTTTTCTCCAATCTGACTAAAGAATTATGTGTGCATGTGCGATTACAAGAAGATCAGACGTGGCCTGTAATTGTAGTGTCACATTAAATCCTTTTTCCTCCTTTCAGTTGTCCTCCTGCAGTGACGTCGCCGCTTCAGCCGACGTCACGACTTTTAATCGGCAGCGCTGCAGTGAGCCGTGCTGACGCAGGCCGGCACACTGCATCACTCCAGTCTTTCTGAAGACTGAATGAACGCCACTACCTGTGTCAGAGATGAGCCTCGCTGCAGGCACTCACGTCAGCAAACCTGCTCCCTGAGCCTTCGGGGAATTTATAATACCAAGTATGTTCTGAATTCCTCCGAATAGCTGTGTCTTTAACAACACGACTAAGAACACGGGGATGCAATTACACTGTGGTACTCATTCATGCATCTCCTGCTACAAGCTCGAATTTATTAAAGCATCAAGTATTTTAACGAAGATGTCTTTCAACCATGTTGAATTTATGCAGTTACATAATCATATCCAATAAAACATCACTTCAGGGTGCTCCACCCATATTTCAGCTTCAGGTGGATATTCTTTTTCTTTATAGTAGTGTTATTCATCTAATCCTTATCCTGTGATTAAAAATGTGGATTTAGACCTGCAGACAGCCTTCAAGTCTGAACTACAAAATATTCCCACTCATGAGGTGTTCTTAAAGAGGACTGATCAGGCTCATTTTAACTCCTCGTTTATTCCCAAAAAAGAAAAACATGGAATTCAAGTAATTTACTCATGTCGAGCATATTTGCGGATCCTAAATCCGCAATATGTTTACAACAGAGAATTTGAATGTCTGTTGACTTAGTCTTCGTTTACACGACAATATTTTAAGTGAAAACGCATTGTTTGTAATTTGACATCGGTGCCGTTGGCTTCCTATTAAGTGCAGGAACTAAAAATGTAAATCAGTGCCAAGATGACATCAGTTCGCACACACACGGTTCAATCTGTACATTGAACAGTCTGAATATGTTTTCTCAAGCTGTTATTTAAAGAGGGGTCCATCGTATTTTTTGATTTACACCTGAGCTAGTAATGTTATTTTTAAAAGAGGCACAATAGTTACCTTTTAATCCTGACCGTTATTGTGGATTTTAACACATTACAATAAACTACACTGAGATTTATAGGAACACAGGCAGACTGCTGTCTGCTCTATGACTATCTGTGGTCAAACCAGCTCACAAACACACACACAGTTCCCTTGCTGTTCCGGGGGTAGGTGAGACACAGTGCACTTTCTGAAATTGTGGAAGTTCTGAGATCAGACGATAGCGGAACAAGAAATGTGAGACAAGCTTTATTGGACAAAACACAAGTACACAAGGAACAATGTGTGTACTGCGGATGGAACTTCAACAAAGCTGGCGACTGTAAGGTTAAATGTCATGGTTGACCAAAATAAATAAATAAATAAATAAATAATTAAGCGAGATGAACAATAAATTCTAAGTGAAAACTTAAAGCTGAAGATTCCCAAAGACAGATTTCCAAACTGTAATACAATACCAGTATTTGTATTTGTTATAAAGCCATGATGAAAAGAGGAATTGGGATTTTTTTTTCTTTGTATTTTTTCTATCAGTAAGAAGGGCTTTTTATCTGAAACTAAGCTGAACCGATTTAACTTGATAATCTGACTGTAAATATGTTGTTTTAAAATTGATGCAGCTGAACTTTCTGTTATGAACTGCGCTGTTCAAAAACAACTGCATGTGTGCGATTAGTTGGCTAAGCAATAAACATCCATCACACTGCGAGTCTGCACCAGAAATATTAAACCAATCACTTTTATTCATGTACAACGTTGCTAAACCGTTCGAGAGCAGTCGGACGCCAGACCCTCTCATTACTCGAGTAGACTGTGGTTTTAAAAAAAAAACGGAAGGCTGGGGAATTGGAGCAACGTCCACTTGCCATGTCCATCACTCCACTGGAGCAATCCTCAACAACACAGAACTTGTGTTTGGATAACAACCGGTACAGAATGACAGCTGCTGCTCACAGTGCTCCTGACACACAACGATCTGACATCATTTACCTGGAGACACTGCGATCCCACTTATGACAACAATCTCACAAGTTCTGCTTCAGCTGAACCTTTTTGAAGATGAAGGCTGCAACTCGTTAATGAAATATGTGGTCCTTAATGCATTTATTTCTTTTCTTGGACTAGTCAATTAGTCTGAACAACTTGAAATAATAGTTTTCGAATAAGACTCACAAGTAGTACAGTTAATGTAAATAGTCAAAGTCATCACTCTATCCTCAAGAAATTAGATGGCAAATAAGAAAACACATACCAAAAAGAAACATGAAGTCTTCAAAAGAAAAAGTGAATCATTGAGAATTTCTTCCTCATCCATTAGAGAAGTTAATGAGGGGTTGAGGCTAATCAGAGGTAAAGGTGAGGTCAGTTTCTGCAGAAAAAGGCACTCAAATCCAGCAGTTCTCATTTCTATAGAAAACTAAAGCACTTTTATCCAAATAATCACAGCGTGACCGTCAATCATCACAAAGTGACTGACTTCAAAACAACAGCATTAATAATATTAGTTCAGAAAATACTGAAATTAAAGGTGGCATGTGGTCATATGTACCTATCGCTGAGTACACACACACACACACACACACACACACACACACACACACACACACACACACACACACACACACACACACACACACACACACACACACACACACACACACACACACACACACACACACACACACACACACACACACACACACACACACACACACACACACACACACACACACACACACACACTCAGTATGAGAGTATAGATTTCACTCCCAGCTGCACAAATACAGACAGTCCTCTCAGTTGGAAGGGGCAGAGCTCCAATGGCCAGACAGACACAGAGACGCTCTGACATAGGGAGTGGTTACCAATCTGCCCCTGAATCAGCAGTGCAGCTCCCCTGACCCACATACCCAGCACTGACTCACACAGGCATTGCTGCCCTCTAAAGGACGGCCAGAAAACCACCGTTAATTCTCTCATACATGAGAGGATTGCAGGATTTCACCTGTTATTAAAGGGCCAAGTACAACCGAGAAGAAGCGAGCGTTCACTGGTTTCACGTAGAACAAATAAACACAGCGAGCCGGGGAAGGAAATTGCTTCTGTGTGGAGGACTGAAACCAGTTGTAAGAGTGGCTGAACAAAACAGGACAAACCAGATTTCCAACTTTGAACCAACAAGAGGGACCACTGACTTGTAACGCTGCAGCAGTGCAGGAAGGGAGTCCTGCCACGTCAGACATCTGTAATGATTAATCTTTGCCTGCTTCTTCAGGAAAAGCCTATTTGGAGGTCAGGTTCAGAGGTCCGGGGCAGAAACACAATGAGCCCTTCTGACTGTATTTTTAGAAATATAATCTTTTAAATACTTACCCTGGCCTTAGACCTCCAGTATCCTGTCATTTTAAACCAAACCAATAATCTGTGAGCTCAAACTTGCAATATATTTGTTTATTTACGGTCTTATGACACGGAAGGATGAGGGAATCTTATCTGATCGAGAGCAGGTGGATACTGTATGATGTCTGTCTATATCTTACCTTCTTGGCTGAGAGCGGCGGTCATCCTCCCCGCTACCGGACTCCTAGAGAGATAAAACAAGGAAAAACAGATTTAATAATAATGATAACCCTACACAGCAAAACATTTGAACAGCAGCTGCTTAAACTGCTAAAGTCTGGTTGTGGTCTTTTAGTGTGGACTCTCCATGCTGGATTTTCAACAGGGACTTCCTTTGGTTTAAGGTGAACTGGTCACTCTGAGAGTGATTGTCTGTGATTGCGACCACAGTCAGCTGGGATAGTTCTCCAGTTTTGGTTTTCAAATTTCGGGCATATTTTTAGAGCCAGGGTCATACTGTCAGTATTCAGTGCAGCCTGGTGCAGTAAGACCACAGTTCAACTTCAATTTACACACTCTCCAGGACAATGGCTTCAGTCTGATTTTAGGGTGTGGCTGGTCACAGAATAACATATTCAAACAAACACACACACACACACAAAAAAAAAAAAAACAAGCCGGGAGACACAGAAACCAAAAGATAGATCGACATCAATGTATCTGAGAATATGAAGCTCAATCTGTTGAATGACAAAGACGTGGCTTAGTGGGAGATAAACACCTGCCATTTATGCCCCGGACACATCTTGTTTACACTGTGTGCGAGCTTAACTGGCCTTAACCACATTACAAAAACATTAACGGCTTCATAAAAGGGAGAAGTGGATTACGGGTTGACGATGGGTCATAATGAGCACAGACAAAAGATGAAGTCACGCGGGGCAGCCTTGTTGTGTTCGCTCTCACTGGACTCAAATGATACATGGAAGAAAACAATAATGCATCATTTCAATGTGCAAAACAATCATACCCAAACTGTCTGTCGTGTTTATTTCGCATGTTCTGGTGTAAGGCGGTAAAGAATTGTTAAGTTTCAGCCAGATTCTGTGACACTGACGCAGATCTAGTTGAAGGTAATAATTGCAGTGTGGCGCTCAGCCACAGTTTACAAAGCAGGTTTCCACTGCGGCCTCTGAGGCCCAGAAGCTCCAGAGCGATTTAAAACAGATTCAATGCGCTGGTGAACACTCCATATTAAGCATGTGACTGTGAGAATGCCGTGTCCAGAAAAGCTGCTTCTGTATTGTTGAAAGAAATCATGTATGAATTATATGAATGAAAATTGGCAGGCATTCACTGCAACAATAACATCCACTTTTATACTGTTGTCTGCTGCATACCTCGGTGGCTTATAATGAGTGTATTAGTTTCAGCGATGCACACAGCACGCGACTGTACACGTGGATAAACAATGACAAAACCTGGGAGGTCCGTCTAAAAACATTTTTTGTCCTAAACTGTAATCTTTATATTTTCACATTGTTTTTAAGAGTTCACCAGCTCAGACAAAGTAAGTAATTTCCATGTCATTGTGTCGTATGTCGAGATATAGCCACACTCCCTTTCTTTGAGTTTTGCATGCATGTTCGATTTTCCCCACCGCTTATGGAAATGTGAAGCCCGGGCACGCAGACTATCAGACACTCCGTCTGAGCTTGTGTGTAACAGCTGACTCCAGCAATCACAAACATAAAACTAAATGACTTCGTCCCTACAGGCCAAATGGTGGCGTCCAAGTGCATGCAGTACAATGTGTGTATTTTCCCCTGCAAAACACCCTCAGCAGACAACAAAAAGCTCAAGTCAATATGGTGGGGTGGTTAAAAACAGCTAGCAGACATCTCATGACTGACTTTACACAAGAGGCACACGTCACATGACAAGACAGGAAACCAGACATGTGTTTGTGCAATTTGCAACGTGTGTGTGTGTGTGTGTGTGTGTGTTACAACTTAAATATTTCCACCAGGAAATGCTTTACATCCTTCAGCAGCCTGGCCTCGCTCACCTGGCTAAATTACACTTATCGTCCCACTTCAGTGATGAAAGATCCCCAGTCTAACGTACACACTCACACAAAAGACGTCAACTCTACCCAAGACCGCGTTGCATTAAACCCTATCATCCTTACTGCCGGCTGCTCTATGACCCCAAACAAAATCTTTGTTTTCACACGTTTCTGGAAGACGGAACAAACGACTTAAAACATGCAGACAAAGAAGGTTATGATTGTGACTACTTGTAAAAGCTGTTTTTAGCTTGGAAAATACAAAAACATCGGAAAACAACAGGGTCCTGTTCAAAGCCACAGTTCGTCCTGGTGACTTTTGACTGCCACTGTTAGTAAAAAAAAAATAATAATAAAAAAATAGAAAATAGCCTGACTTCAGAATGTGATCTCGGATGCAGCTGGTGCTAGAAAAACATTTCATACACAACTATTCCAATCTCATCCTGGGCCCAACAAGCAGCTGAAGAAAGACTTCTTTCTATACTGAGCAACTCGTCAGTTCATTTAACTGTTAGGCATAATGTGATGGGATACAAATTCTCCACCAATTAGGATTTTTTTTACACAGTAAACTCTTTTATAAGCTTCCATGAAATCAAAGGTTTGGTATTCTATATACTTAAAAAATAAATATAAATCAGCTCAAACAGTGGTGAATAACAGACTTGGTACAACACTGGAGCACGGTCGAAACATATAAATGATATTTTTGCATCATTATGGTCTATTCCTATTCAAATCCTGAAAACTTCCAGATGCTCCCACTCATACAATCTTCTGACCGGCGTGGAAAGTCACACTGGTAGTTGTTTAATTTGGTAGGAGTTCGGGCCTGACCAATCAACTGGCCGGACGATTTAATCGGCCGATAATAGCCATTAGAGAGTAATTGAGCCACTTTTGGCCGATTGACGCCATTGTTCACGCTTATTTTTCACTGATAAAATGCAGGGAATACTGTGTTTTTCTGATGTTCTTGTGTTACAACCCCTTTCATGTCACGCTCCAGTCGCCCCACGGCATAGTGAAGTCGTGAAGAGTGAAAAGCCGACCGTGCATTAACTGAACCTCCGTGGTAAGTTAACTACTTTGTGAAATAAACAACTCAATAAGTTTCCCATTGACGTGCGTCACTGTGTCACTCGTGCTTGACTGATCTTAGCTCGTTCTCCGTCCATGAGCTGGGCGAATTATAGAAGTGTGCTTCGCCGTGAAGTACAAACAAACACTTCAAACTCGAATCCCGCACACGAGGCTCTTTTGTCAAAGTGCTATCTTTACACACTGGAACTTCCTAAAAACCAAACTTGTTTCAGAGGTAGACTTTGCCATAGATGGGAAGGCTCGGTTTCATGAAAGTCGGATCTTTTTAAAGACATGCACTTGGTCTCCCAATAAATCATGAATGTAACACAAGCATTAAAGATTGAAACTCCAAAAACACTAAGAAATATGTGGCCCACACAACAAGCTATCCTTTTAAAACTTTGTTTTATTACGATAAAAATCGGCAACATACATTCGTATTTTGTGAGTGCATTGACAAGCTGCATGCAGGCAGATGGAAACATGCAATCGCCAGATTAAAAACACAAAAATCTAATGCAAATGCAAACCACTTCACCACCGAGCTTCCCCAGTATAACACTCGTTCTCTGTTTTCTAAGCAGCTACAGTAAATCTTGGAAAAGTGCGAAAGACATTAACATTTTCAGTGAGCCATGTATTCTTTTCTCTATTTGTCACCTAAAAGAGGAGTTTGACGCCCCTGCTACATATAAATAAATCCTCTGCAAATCAGACTAATGATGAACTTTAAAATTTCCCACTCCCTGCAGCACTAACGAAAAAGCCTATTCATCATCAGAATCATCCACATGTCACAGTCTATTTGTGAGTATTTCATACTTAGAAATATGAGTAAATCATTTAAATGTGTGTGCAAATTAAAACGAAAGATTTATCTTATATTATAATAAACTCCATTATGACGTTGGAAAGGCTTTCCAGGGAGTTCAGTGAAATACACACAGAAAAACTAAACAGAAAGAACAAGTTTGTATCTTCACTCCCTATTCGAATCACGCCCGACAGTTTATTTTGTCAAAACCAATCGAAACTAGTCGCTTCTCTGATTTGCATGGACGAGCTCCTGACGAAGCCAGACACACAGACAGAGTGTGTGTGTGTGTGTGTGGCGTCGGTAGAAAACATAATACAGGTGCTACAAGTTAAACTCAGAGTATCAGATAATAAATAATGTCTTATATCATAAGTGATCTGCTGTGATTTAATAAAGTTTGCAGCGTGAATCTACTCTCTCATTTTTCTTTGCATCTTTCAGGCAAGAAAGAAATTGCAAACTGAAAACCACCTGCCCCTCTGATTTGCATCGATTAAGTCCTGTTTTAACATGTAGACAAATATGCAGAGCTGCAAATTCATGCGTACCAACCGAACCGAACGAGAGCTACAGATTTCTGTATCGTGATTTTTTTTAACCCCAATGTCAATTATATTTCAAAACTTTAAAGTCGGCAAAGGGATGAACTATTACATGGTTATTAAACAATAAGTCGTATTGAATAAGTGGCTTACATTCTCACAACAATCACACATATTTAACCATTTGTTGGTAATTATTGTCGAATTGGCTGTAGCCGCCTTTAAGGTAGAATTACTGATCTACAATACAACGTTATTTACGTTAATATCGACTTGCCGAACTATTCTGATGTATGTTTTCAGAGGTAGTAGTTTTCTTCACACAGTGCACATTGTTTGTCTTATTTTTCAGACTAATACATCAGAGTTGTTTGACAGGGGAAAGGGGGGCAACAGCATGGTGTTTATGCAGTTATAAGAAATGACCTAAAAATATTGTGCGTTTCAATGGAAATATGCACAACTATATTTTCATGTTTACTTTAAGTCATCGTAATTATTTTGAAAGATTGTTATTTTGTATTAAGTTACCAAACATGGTCACATGGTTGTAATGACTGCTTTATTCTGGTTGTTGATTTTTGATCACACAGAAGATGTGTGTGTGTGTGTGTGTGTGTGTGTGTGTGTAGGTATTACAAAGAATGACATAGAAATACTTAACAGAGTAGTTGAAGCTTCCCACTTAAACTGCTGTTTTTTTTAACCAGCTGGAGGTGGAAAAAGAAAAATCACCTGCTCCTCTGATTTGCATTGACTGATCTCACAGAGACAGGAAGAGAGAAGGCAGACAGGCAGAAAATATGCAGATGCGTGGACGTTTTTTGTTTTCTTTTTTTAAGGGCAGGTGAGAGAGAAAAAACGGAGTGGAAAAGACACATTACATACCAACACACCAAACAATAGTAATCTGAAGGCAAATGACTGCATTTAAACGAGCGGCAGGTCGCTTATTACCACCGGATGTGCAGGGACACTTCCAAATGCCGAGCCAGAATGGCGTTTTTCAACAGCAAACCTTTAGATGAATAGCTGTCACACAGAAACACGAGACAACGAGACTGTTTCTCGGCTTGTCGTCGACTCGTGTGGAGTTTATCTGAAGCGTAAAAGTAGCTTCCATTTGAACCTTTGAACAGGCGGAAATGTGCAAACAGAGACTCGGAGGAGGGTTAAAAAGCAGATAAAAACCTTCAATTTGAGTTTTGATTTACTGATTAGTAACGATCTGTCTGTGAATAGTCTGTGTGACACTTTTTAAGAGGTTATAACTTATCGAAATTGATGAAAATGATGTGCGGTTATATTACGCGCATGCGCAGCAGTACAAAGGCACGGCACTTGACGACAGTCAGCAGCCGACAAAAAGACAGCGGAAACGGAGCCGCAGCTCGCTTTTCCCCCGGTACAGACACCGGGTCTGTTCACCGGGAGGAAGGCGGAGGCTGGGGAGGAAGAGGAGGGGAGGGGGGGGGTTTCAATAAGCGCCGCTCTTACCGAAACGCAGGGACTGGAGCTGGTGCTGGGGGTCGGTGAACGCTGCACGGTAACCAGCGCCATTCAGCGACCGGGAAGCGGACATCTGAGAGGAAGCGGCGGGGGCGATACGAGCATAACGGTCCCGGAGAGGGCGAGACCCCGGCGGTACCCGGGCTATCGGACGTCCGCGGTGTATTGCTGCTTCTTTCTCTGTGATCGTGGACAGTTTGACTACTCCCCGGCTGTTTCCTCTGTCAGCGCCTCATGCGCATGCGCACGTACCCTCCGCTTGTCAATCCACATTAACTGTTTGAGTGCCGGAAGAAAACAAAGCGTCAATTATTAAACACACGGCGACTGCAGCGACAATAAAAACACAGCTAAAGATGTACTATTTTATGAGGATAATTATCATGAAAAATAGTCATTCAGTAAATAGGTCATGTCTCATGTCACTGTACCATAGTTTAATATAACTATAGGCGCAATTTGTGTTTATTGTTGGTAGGTTATTTTGATTATTTCAATTTTTTTGTTGTTGCATGATTTGGACACTTAGTGGCGGTAGTTGAACACAGGTTGAATTTGTTAGAAGGGGATGAAAAATGCGTTCACCTTTTTCTCTTCCTCATTTCATTCTTGTGGACTATTATAAACTTGTAAATACATTTATCATCTAAGTGAATCCTCAAGCTTGTGCGTGCTCATGTTTGGTAAAGGAAGTTAATGTGTACATTTTCTTCAAATTCAATCATCACATCCAGAAAATCACACAAAACAAGAGGCTAAAGCAGAAATTTGTCTGTCATGAGTGGAGAACACTCAACACTTCCATGTATTTGCCTCAAACACGTGGCAATACGAAAAATTGTTAAAACAAAGAAACAATCATCCAAATTCAAATTTCAATTTTTTTCTGCAATGTTCAGAATGAAAAACATAAAAGGAAAAACATTTATTTAACACTGTGACGTACTATTGTTGTCCCTCGTTTCCATCGCACTCTGACATGCACTGAAATTCAACATTGACCACGTTCCAACGGGTGTGCGAGGACCCGTTCAACGCTGCTTGCTGCTTTAATTAATAATTATTCTCTCTAAGGGGTGTTGTACTTTGGAGCAACGCTATTAGAATGTCCCCTTGGGATGAATTCATCTATTTTTAAGTGCTTTGACAGACCATCATTAAAAAACGCAGCACTTTAGGCTTTCTACATACATTACAAGAGAGACGTTCTCTTGTAATCTGATTGTATATTCTATAAATAAAGCAACATGGCCAGACAGTGTCTATATGTTCATGTTTTATATTTTGAGGAAATCTTTCATTATTTTTGAGGTAAAAAAAATAATAGTTTTCACACATTTTTTCTTTTGTAAGAAATCAAATAACTTTAAGTATGCTCACAGTTCTTTTTGCCACATTCACACGTTTTATTAAGAATTCAAAATAGGTTTTTATTCATGTTTTACGAGAGTTAATATTGCAAAACATTCCAATGATGAAGTGGGTATAATTTCTGACATATTAATTTATTGTTTGGAGAAAATGTTCCTTTGTTATTGAGAGAATTTATTATGCCTGCACAGTGGTGCCTTGGTCTCACCACGTCGTGAGGAAGTGGTGAGTTTGAGTCCCACTCAGGCCTCAGTGGAGTCTGCTTGTTCTCTGTGTGCCTGCATGGGTTTCCTGTGGTTATTCCTGTTTCTTCCTCCTGTCCAAGAACACCTTTCACTGTCTCTCTGTGTATCCTAATGTGATGGACGATCTATCCAGGCGGGAATCTGCCTTTGTTCATTGTTAGCTGGGATCAGCTCCACTGTGAACCTGAACAACCAGTATAGAAGATTATACGATACATTCAATTGTTTTTGAGATTATCATTTTTTTTCCATTATTTTCAAATTTCCCAAAAATACTATTCTGCTTTCATAATTGATTATAATTGGGGTCCCCCCCCCCCCCCCCCATTATTTAATATAATATACATATGAAGAGAGTTTTGGATTTTGAGATAAGATTTAAAAAATGTCATCATCATTAATAAAGTGTTTTCATTATTCGCCATTGCATATACTGCACATACAGAAAATATAGACGGATCAATAATGATCTGATGTAATATGCAGAATCATGCTGCTTCCTTATTAATGTGCATAATATGTTTTAATAAAACATCTTATATGTTTGACATTATTATGCATCTTCAAGAACTTAAATTGCAGATGATACAGTATTGTTTCAAGTCATTCTGTAATAGTCAGACACAAGTCAGTTTACACATTTAATTAGAGAATATCAACTTATATTTCAAGACCCTCTGCCAAGTGTTTGTCTGGGCATCAAGTGAATTTCTTTTTAAAGTAAATCCCTTGTTTTAAAACTGTATTTGAGGCTTTCAGTTTGAAGAGTAATGTCAGCCTAGAGCACGTATAATATCTGAAAACATCTCGTGTCGGTTGTTCACAGGTCTGTGATGATGGTGTGCGCTAAAAGAGGCTAAAGCAGTGGTATTCCAGCGATGGCCCTGCTGGTAATCAGTCAGTCATGTGAACTTTTCTCTGTACGAGAACAAGCTTCTGGAGTGAGTGCAGTTCTGGCCGAGAGAAAACATCAGGTGATGTCTCATGAGTCCTGAGGTGCAGCCTGCCTGTCTGAACCCGCACCACTACACTGTTATCTTCCCCGCCTGCAGCCACAGATCAAGGTTAGCTGCAAACCATCGCCTGTCAGAAAACACGCACTCAGATCTGTATCATCAGCACGAGTAAAACAGTCCAACAGTTGCAGGTATGCACAGATACATGGCAACTATTATTACTGCTGCTGACCAATCTGGCTCCTCTCTCCACACATCTTCTTGATTTACGGCAATGAGACAAAAACATACAATCAGTCAAATGTCTTTAAATATTTCCTTTTTGAGAAATTACTAATATCTGAACTGTATTTCTTCAGCTGCCTCTAATGTTCCATGTCCATGCTCCTCTATGACTTCCTTCCATTCTGTCTTTCCTTCTAGCTAGTGACTCCATATGTCATCTTGTCACCGCTGCATCCACTCATCCATCAGGAAGCTTTGGTCATTCTGTGTGTACCAGAGGGATTAGCAGCAGGGCCAGAGAGGAGATGAGATGCAGATTACGACAGAGATAATGGTGTTTGGATTTAGAGTCACTCAGAGGAGGCAGAGGGGATTCAAAGCTGCAGCTTTAATCACAGGTGAGCCATGTGCTCTCTGAACCGACCGAAAAGGATGAATCAACACCCACATTTGAAGAGAGCAGCTGACTGCACTGATCATAAACAACAAATGAAACAAGAGCAGCTTCTTTGTATCAGTGAAATAAGCAGATTGACATTTATGTTTTGTTGCAGCTGATCTTAAATAAAGCACTTGATGTCATTTAAATCTCACACCTAAACATGCCCTCTGGCTCTGTATATTCTCGCTATATACACCAGTCAATCATTTCTCATACCTTAGCAGTTTTTTAATTAACCTATGAATTTGTAAAAACAATAAATTTATCTATCTATATATCCATCCATCTATCTATCTATCTATCTATCTATCTATCTATCTATCTATCTATCTATCTATCTATCTATCTATCTATCTATCTATCTATCTATCTATCTATCTATCTATCTATCTATCTATCTATCTATATGGCGATCTGAGTTATCAGTTGGTGCAATTTCGCCATCTCGTGGCAAATCTTTAAAATGCAAGTGTCTAACAGATTTAATGTCATTATCACGGGTAGAATACACTCATAATTTGCTTATATGCATCATGGAGTAGGTATTTTATAATCCTGGAAAAATTGCACTAATAAAGATAAATTAATACTTAATTAATCATGACCTGTAAATCTATATCCGCACATTCAAAATAGCCAACGACGAAAGGAGCATTCAATTTCTAATATAAATGAATACACATACAATCATTTGTAATGATTCTGATAACTGGAATTACCGAGTTGAAATGCTATCACACGTTTTTATTTTTTTTGGATGAATGAATTGAAATTATGTCGAATCTGCCGAACTCGTTCAACATCAGCAGAGCAAAATGGCGCTCCCTACGAAACAGTGAGTGCTAACAGGCTAACCTGGTTATGACATTGCGGGATTGAATGCAATCGACAGCTGTTTAAGATGACTGGGATTGTAGTTACAGTCACGATAATTGACAAAAGTCGGTGCAGAAGCCTTATTGTTAAAGCTCAGTGTTATCATATAATTTGAAACGGGAGTTGGCGTCGTGCTAACGCGGAGCTAAGCTAATCTGAAACAGGTCGTTCACGTTCAGGAATCAACGTTTAATTTGTGTTAAAACCCTGTTTATGTCATTTCCAATCTTACCACACAATGGCCGGGGTTATTATTCTTATGATCCAACACAGCGTTTTAGGTGTTCTGGACGAATTAAGTAGTGCAGTCAGCACATTCGGTTAAAAGGTTGATGGTGTGTTTTATCACTTGAAGTTGTTATGATCATTTTATGACATTATTTATAAATTTGTGGTCAATGTTCGTATGCAGATATTTACCAGGTCTGTTTAAAGCAATGTCTGCCAATACTGATTTTAAGATTTAGCAAAAATGTCGTGTGTGTGTGTGTGTGTGTGTGTGTGTGTGTGTGTGTGTGTGTGTGTGTGTGTGTGTGTGTGTGTGTGTGTGTGTGTGTGTGTGTGTGTGTGTGTGTGTTTTCTCATTGTCTGGGCTGCCTATCATTATAGAGTATATATTATTATTAGAGTCCATATAATAAAGCAATATTGTGCACATCTCGTGCTTTTTAAACTCTTGATGGGCTTGCTCTTTAAGGCTCGAGGCAAAATGTTTGCCCTTTCAGTTCTCTTTTCAAATCTAAATGCACTTCACCAGCAAACACGAAACCCTGCAGTCCTGCAGCAGGATTATCCTTTGTTATTCATTCATGTGGTTGACTTAGCTTTGGTCTCACAATCTTTTACTGATAGAGAAATGACCTTTTTGCATGGTTTAATCGCCTCCTTTGTGGTTTTAATGTAGGTATGGGCTGATCTTGTCCCAGAAGAAGGGAGCAAAGAATGCGATGCTCCAGAGACCTTCAGTGTTTGGGGATGACTCCGATGATGAGGTGGGCCAGCTTTTGTACCTGCAGCGTGTAGAGTAATGAAATTAGTGCGATCCTGCTTGTGAACGTTCATATATTCCTGTTTCTGCTCTTCAGACTTCAGTTGGGGAGAGTCTGCAGAAGGAGGCGATCAAAAAGAAGATGATGAAGCAGGTGAAGGAAAAAATAAAGAATTTATGTGACATGTGTGTCACCAAGTGCAGCTTTTCCACAGAGATTTACAGTTTCTCTGATTTTTCTCTTCTTGTTTTTGTCTGAAGACTCGTATAGAGATGCAGAAGGCCCTCGATCAGGACAGCACTGTGTACGACTACGACTCTGTTTATGATGACATTCAGAAAGAGAGGCTGGAGAGCAACAAAAAGATCCTGGGAGGTGCTGACAAAAAGGTAAGATGTTTGTTTTGATGCTATATGTTAAGCGTTTTGTTTTAGCATCCTTTGTCGAGCTGACAACAGTCACTTAATTTGTTTGATGTTTTTTTTCCATCTTTTCCCTACAGCCAAAATATATCCACCAGTTAATGAAAGCGGTGGAGGATCGAAAGAAGGAACAGGAACGGAGGGATGAGAGGAAGATTCAGAAGGAAAGAGAGGCGGAGGGAGAGCAGTTCGCTGATAAAGAGTCCTACGTTACTTCTGCCTACAAACAGAAACTGTTGGAGCAGAAAGAGGAGCAGGAGAGGGAGAGTAGAGAGGCAGCCATGGAAGGTTAGTTAGATCATTTTGAATGTTAAGTTTTCCACATCAGAAACAACTTCTGTCACTTTTAAGAAATCTAAGTCTCTAAAGTTTTCTGATTAAAGATAGTTCAGGACATTAACGTTATCGGTTTTATATTTATTTTATCCCACCAGAAATAGCTTTTTTTCTCAGGGCTCCCAAAACTGATAAAGTATAATGAATTATTTTATTGGAGAAAATGTAATTGAATTCTTTCGCAATTCTTTGTTCTGTTTAGCTGCTTTGGATGTGAAGAAACAACAAGACCTGAGTGGCTTCTATCGACACCTTCTGAATCAGACTGTCGGGGAGGAGGCGATACCGGATCGCTCCGCAATTAAGTCAGTTATATTCCTTATCACCTGCCAAATAGCAAAACAACAAGCACCCAAAAGTCTGCTCAGCCTTTAATTGTTTCTCTCATTTCTTCCACAGAACACCAAAGGTTCCAGAAGACGCAGAGCAGACGTCCCCCGTTACTTCGCCCACGTCCCGGGACAATATCCCAAGTTCAGGCAGCGACAACGAGGAGGAGCAGGAGCAGAAAACTGGGTTCAGTAAGCCGACGGGCGTCTCTGCACACTCAAAACGGCAGTACAGGCAGAGGTCGCCTTCATCGGAGAGCGGAGAGGAGAAGGAGAGACAGAAGGAGAGAGACAGGCATAAGAAGAGCCACAGAGACCGAGGGAGGGACAGAGACAGAGAGAGAGACAGAGACAAGAACAGGGGGAGGGAAAGAGACGACAGACACGGAGAAAAAAGAAGTGACAGGGACAGAAGGAAAGACAGGGACCGAGGCAGAGACGATAGAGACAGAACGAGGGAAGACAGGCATGGAAAGAGGGAGAGGAGCCCCAAAGAGCGAGAGCGGGAGAAGAATGGGGACCGGGAGAAGAGGAGGAATTCAGATGAAGACAAGAGGAAGGAAAGAAGCTCGGAGAAGGGGGTGATCATGGAAGAAAAAGAGGTGGAAAAGAAGGATGCACCCGAGGAGCCCTCAAAGCAAAAAGAGGACGGCGAGAGAAAGGAAGGCCAGGAGAAAGCGGACGCAGAGGAGAATGCCAGCAAGTTTGCGAAGCGCAGCACGGATCAGACGGTGACTTCAGCTCGAGAGCGCTACATGGCCAGGCAGATGGCTCGCTCAGCATGCAAGAGCTACGTGGAGAAAGAGGAGGACTAGCAGTGCACTGTGAACTCATCCCAGAATGTCACCCAACAAGGATTTTCATTTTCAGATTGTCAAAATATGAAATGTTTCTCCCACAAATCCTTTGGAGAAAAAAAAAAAAAAAGTTTCTTCTCACTAGAATTTGAGTTTCTCCAGGATGTTGTGGCCTTATATGATTGTTTCAGTCTATTCTCTGAAAAAATAAGCATCTGCTGCAGCGCTGAGGAAATCTACAAAGATTCTGAAATCCACTATGACCACAAGTGTACTGCTGGTTACAATAAATAACTTCAAATGTTTCACGTCTGTCCTTTAGTTTCATTTCGGTCCAAACTTTTGTCTGCAGGCACAAAATCCAGAGTGATGCTAATAGTTTCATAACCAGACAGGGTGACTGCAGAAACACGCCATAGTGGTCTGTGGACGTCCAGAGTCTCAGAGGAGTGGGCCATTTGTTCTTTGTGTGTGTTTCATTGTGGGAAAGTGCTCATCCAGAGAGGAATCGGCTCTTTTTTTCACTACGGTGTTACACTTTGTGAATTTTTGTCTGGGTTTTTTTTTTGTCACAAATAACATTTTTCTGTACTTTATCACCTTCTGACACAATGTGATGCTTTTGAAAGATGTAGCACTTGCAATAAATTCAGGTTCCTTACATTTAGTGCTGCAAACCCATTATAGGCTGTATAAACTCTGTTGTCATTTTGTTAGTGAACACATTTGGCGGGATGTCTTTTGGAGAGGACAGATAAACTACATTGTAAAGGAGAAACTGCAGCGAGGCGCCCTTTATTTTGATCATGCTGTTCATGTGATCGTATCATTGTTGGCTGTAATCTTTTCATGTGACAGTAAGTCAACCGTCGCCCTCTTCCTCCTGATGATGAAGGTTTTGATTCATCTGCTCACTGTAAATATGAGAATTTTGAGCCTCTGTGTGATTACATCCAGGAAAGATAAAACAAGTAGGCAATTTTATCTAATTAATCTGGAAAGCTGGATGAGTGACATAACTTGTAACCCAGTGATGTTGTGTTTATTTACTTTTGTATCTTTCTGATCTGGTTAATGATTAATAAAAGTTCTTTAGGGGTCTGAAGTGTATTTTGTTGTTATTTTGTGGTGTAGTGGTTAGTACTCATGCATCATAGGAGTAAGTGTGTGTGTGTGTGCAGATAGTCTGCTGAGATCCTGATTAAACATGGATGGATGGTAAAGCGTGTAGCCCCCCCCAAAAAAATAAATAAAAAATGTTCAGGAGAGTTCAGAATGCAGTGACGTTTATTAAACATTGCACTGATAACGGTGTTTCGGCTTATAGTTTAAGGAGACAGCAATTCCATTGAAAGCGACGTTCTGATTGGATGATTCTCCTCTTGCAAGGCTCCTGCGCTGCGTTCAGCCTAGTTGTACATGCCAAAGCTGGACCACTGGAAGAGAAAGAGGCAGATTTTAGAAACACTGGTTAGTAATGATCTCGACACCTGACTGCTCACTACTGATAAATGACAAGAGAAAACGTATGAGGTTGTACTATAACACTTGATATATAAGCCTAATTGTACTTTTTTGCAGATGACACAATATATGTTGGAATAATAGTGCTCTATAGGGTGGAGACAATCTATTTCTGAAATCTATTAAGAAAATTATCCAACTTTAAATAGTTTTTTCACCAATAAAAGATCGAGTATGTGTGATTTTGGTCAGTCTGGAGCTTGAAAACACATTTCATTACTTCTAAGTGGAACATAGCTTTATACACGCTGACTTATCTACGCTGACAGATTTTGACAAATATAGAATATAGAATTAGAATAATTATTTATGTGATAGTCTAATGCATTTCATGGTAAAGTCATTGTACGTTTTATCACATTATTATTTAACTCACCTCACACGAATACCACTTTAAAATGTAATGATACAATAAAGTATAGTGCAGAGATAATAAAACACTAAACCCTCCAACAGAATTTTAAAACACATATTACTTGTCGACATAATACTACCAATAAATCTTAATTACCTCCGCTTGTCGGTTCCCAGATGGTTTGAATGTTTATGTTTTGTTATAGACGATTACAGAAATACACCAGAAGTGGTTGAAATTAAACTGCAGTTACCTCATCCCAGGTCAGGTGGATAACGCCATCGGAGGATTTGTCCTTAAAAACGTCTGCAATTAAAGAAGAAGACATTTTTTATTTAATGGAACACGTGAATCTAATTTACCGCAAGTTTATTTAAATGTTTTCTTCATTCTGAGCAGAATGATCTTCCGACGTCACTCACTGGTTGTCTTGTCCAGACGCAGCATGAGAGTGATGAACTCCTCCAGAGAGGCGGTGGTGAAGTCCGAATAGCGGAACATCATCATCATCACCATGATGTCGTTCACGTCCATCCCTGGTACAGAAAAAAAAAAGGGAATAAAAACTGATGAGTACTCCTCCTGTGATCACCCTGAGGCTCAAAGCAAACAGAAACAGAGAACCTGCAGCCTTGATGGCATTGTTGAGCTCTTGCTTAGACAAGGTGCCGCCACGGTTCAGGTCGGAGCGGTGGAACAGTTCCTGTGAAAACAACCAAGAAGATACCAGGTATATCATTGAATTTGTAAATACATACCCTAAGAGAGGCAGGGGGGGGACAAGAAAAAACCTTTTCAAATCCACACCACTGTATTTATAATACCATTAGAAAATAAAAAATAACGTTGCTCCCACGTGCTGCCTTACCTTGTATTCAGTGATCTTTTTCCAGAGAATTGAGAACTCTTTAAAGGTCATCGTCAGCCTGTGGTCAAGCTTAACATTCAGTTAAGGAAATGTCAATAAAAAAAAAAAAACTCAAGTAAAATATTCAGCTCGTAAAGAGAAGGTGGAGATTCTTGCCAGTTGAATTGAGTTTGCATGTTCTCTATCTGGGTACTCTGGCCTTGTATTCTGTCAGGGTAATAAGTGACTCATAGTGTTTGTGATGCACATGGTGGACCCGCCTCTGCCCACGTTCAGCTGGGGTGGTTCATGGAGTGCGAGGCACACGTTGAAGTACTTAAGTACTAGGATACATCCACCGTCGCAATCATGCTCCTGCAGGTTTGCAGAGAAAAGCCATATCGGGTCCCTGAGGACGGAAACAATGGAAGACTTCAGTAAAGTGAAAATATTTCGCTTGATGTCTTACGTCAAAGATTTGGAAAATCGGTGAAAATATCAACTCACCGTGAGGGAAGTTGTCACTCAGCAGCTTCTGGAGCTGTGTGGGACGCAGCTCATCTGTCTGAGAAATAAATCGGTGGCGGTCAGTTCAAGACAGAGAAACACGAATGAGCAGGTGGACGTGTGGATGTTAAAAAAAAAAGATATTACACCTGATCGGCGTAGCGCTTGAACAGGGAACGGCTTGGATCGCGATCATTCCTGTCGTCTTTGTCCTTGTCAGGGATCTAAAGTAGAACCAAATACATCATTTTGTCACTAAGTGGTATTTGAGCAACAAGCTGTAAAGTCAAAGTCAAAGCTACAATCTTTCTACCTCAGGAAGAATTAAGTTTCCATCATCCTTCTCCTCCTCTTCATGGTCATGGTCATGATCATCTTCATCTCCGTGGTGAGGACTGGACGCAAAGAAAAGAACCAGTCAGTCCCTTCTGTGTTTTGTTTTTCTCTAAGTATTTGTTGGATTTATTAGGGTCTTTACTCGATCTTAGCGTCAGCCTTGGTGTAGATGGTGATAACAAAGTCTGCAGTGTTATTGGTCCCAGAGGTGGAGGGGATGATGAGATACTCTCCAGTCTCCAGACTGTGGAGCTGAACCAGATCCCTGGTGTAGCCGTAGACCTGCGCGTTCAGAGGCCTGTTCCTTCTGAAGAAGTTGGATCCCAGGCGTCCCTGCTGAGTCTGGAGGGAAACTCACGTATTGTAATAAATCTGAATCAACCACGATGAGGTATGTACTTGCAAAAGTTGACGTGTGTGCAGTTTGTGTGGGTTTCTGCGCTTACCCCGGGTGGAATCTGTTGAAATAGAAATGAAGAAATATGTTAATAAAGTTTTCAAGTAATTCACAATCACTATTGAAAGAACGTGACTCTATAAGCCTTCTTTAAGGGCTGTACTGCTGCCACATCAGTGGCATTCTGTGCCATCTTAAGAGTTTTATTAATACTCTAAGAGCCTATGAAAACTATATGTGTGGTTCCTCAAGGCTCCATCCCTGGGCCTCTTTAATTTAACATCTACATCTTCTCTCTGGCTCAAATTATGGAACATTACAACATGTCCTATCAAAATTATGCAGATGACTCTACATATTAGTGTCCGTGAATGACCACAGACTCTTACACCTGCTGAGTTAGAAATGAATGAGTGAACTTGTCAGAACTCTTTATAACTTAAAAAATAAAATAAAATAAAATAAATGACTCCATGTCATTCAAGACAACAACTCAAGCAATCTGGGTGTAGTTGTGGATTCAGGACTGAAATTCAACAATTTAGCTCCATTGCAACTGCCCTGTGTCTGAGTGGTGCTTTAAAAATACATTTGCTTTGCCTGATAATTTCACTTTTCTAATTTACATTAGAAATCCAGCGAGCGCACCTTGTAGATTGTGAGTCCAGTTGCAAAGAGTCGTCTCTCTTTGCGATTCTGCTGCTGAGGTTTCTGCATCAGGGAGATCATGATGTTCTCGTCGTCTTTCTCATTCCTGTTGATGATGTCCACCTGGATGCGATACTGAGGGTTTGTGTAGAAGGAAGCTGAAGACAACGGGGAGACAAGGAAGGCAGAAGTCATTTTTCTTCCATGTAGTTGGTTTGTTTTTTTGTGTTTTAGAAAGATTTCAGAGAACGGTTTATGGTTGAAGTTTTTAAAGCGGGCTCACAGCTGTTGACGTTGCCGCCTGCAGAACTCCCTGCAATCCAGCTGCCTTCGTAAGTCATGCACTTCCACTGGCAGGTCAGGTCGCCGTCGATAAAGTTGGGGTTCTCGCAGCACATGGAAATGAGGTTGAAGTAGCGGCAGAAGTCCTCCAACTCCATCCTGACGGAAACAAATGGGCAGTAAGATAGGATTAGAAAAAAGGATTGAAAAAAATACATGTAAAGTACACAGTGTTGGAAATAACGTGTAGAATTAGAAACTATTACTAACGCTGCTGTGAGCGCGGTACTTTCTACATACATGACAACAATAGTAGAGCTGCTGTCTCTCAATCCTGCTAAATGAACCAACTGTTAGTTTGTGTTCACGGTTACCATATCCTTGAACTCTTGTTTACCGGAGAAAGAGGAAGCGCTTTGTTTTTCCTGAACTACCTCAGTCCACCTGATAGCAACCTGAACTAACATCCGACTGTAAGTCGCTTTAAGATTTCCATAGTAACTGTGATGCATTTGCAACCGTAACCATTTACTGGGCAAATGAACTCATCTGGTAACTAAGATTTCCTCCTGATAATGGTGAAATGCTGACAGTTACAGAATACAGGTTAAACTGATTGTGGTGCTGCCTCCTCCCTAAATGAGCACCTGTTTACCATTATACCAATTATCTACTGTTATCTGTATGTTTCGAAGTAAAGTCAGCCGTTTTGTTTCTTTTAAGATTCAAGGACTTCTGTGGTTTAGAGCATCTTCCACCACTAACTAGAATTAATATCAGACTGACTCACTCATCAAGCTAATGTGTTTGAGCCACTCTACAATAATACAGCATCATTTAGACAAGGAGATAAACGCTAATGGAAGGGTTACTTTGCCTCATGTCAGAACTTGACTGACTTCAAGCTGTTGAATAGTGGCTGAAGTCATCCGCAGGTTTTTTTTTGTTTTTTTTTTTGAAGGGGGACAGATGTTTAGTGCAGTTTTACACATTCCTGCTCAGTTTCTTTTAAAGAATGTTGGTGAGAAACACTGGCTCAGAGCAGTTCATTTACAAAGTGAAACTTTATGTGGGACTAATTTAATTTACCAGAACTCTCCATCATCGCGGTTGAAGCACTTTTCCCGATCCTCTGGGTTCACTTTGTCCCACATGTCTGACCTGAGAGCGAAGAAGAAATGACGGCATTAACTGCACACTGAGCGGAAAACACATTCCTCCTTTGTAATTGTTTACAGAGTAATGCTTTGGGTTTGTTTCCAATTAGTTTTAGCAGTAACATGTCATTGTAGAATTAATGCACGTACTTGTCACTCCACTTTCCGTTCCACTCGGTTTTGCCCCAGGGATTCATGACCCGCACCAGCCTCACCTTGCGGCCATAGTAAGTGACCTTCAGGGGAAATTTTCAGAATGAAATCAGAAACGTGTAACGTCTCTAAATTAACGCCGGCACAGTTTACTTGTCGTTTACCTCAGTGACAGCTGTGACGGAGTAGGCGTGTGCGTCCACCAGTCCAGTGTGTGCAACAGTGTTTATGATTTTGCCCTGGAACAGGTTAAACATGTCATTGAGTCCCAAATTGTTTCTTTTTTAAAGATCTCTTGTTTTTGAAGTTTTCAAAAGCAAAGTGCTTCTCACTCCTTTGGCGGCGGTCCCACAGCAGATCATTGAATTGCAGCCGGTGGCTCTGCACAGCCTCTGCCACAGCTCCTCGTCATGACCCGTTTTGTGCTCCTCCTGGAGGTCGTAACTCATGTTCACTCCTCCACTGAAGTCCTTGCAGGCCTCTGAAGGCAGCCCAGCACTCATGTCGGCGTAAGTACCGCACAACCTGCAGGAGGCAGATGTAAAAACATCTCACTTGTTGATTCTTTCATACATTGGACAATTGTAATAATCTCATATCCAAGTGTGTGTGAGATAGACGTACTTAGCGTATGCTTTCTCCATCAGAGGAACCCAGAACTCGTTTCCTCCTTTGCAGTGCACAAACAGCAGCTGCTTGTTAGCGGTTGGCAGAAGGTCATCGATGACCACGTCCACCCACTTGCCAAAATGCCAGAACTGGAGAGGAAAAAAAAAATTGAGACTCAGTAATCACAGTATATTGTGAAGGCGTAATCGTGAAAGTGCAGTCAGGTATTTACCCTGAAGTGAAAGATTCCAGCGTAGTTGTTGAAGGACTGGTCCATGGGCACAACTTGAGCCATCAGTTTTTTATGGAAAGTCAGTGAGTTGATGGCAGCCAGAAACCAGCAGTTACCTGATCGATGGAGAACACAATATCAAATCACTGCGTCATAGATCACGGTTCCATCAATTTTTTGGTTTTAGCTGTGGCAACCAATAAATGAATGTCTTTTTGTGTGAAGCTATGCAAAACAGTTGCCTACCCACACTGCCTTGTCCAAAATCAAATCTAGAGGCTCCTTTTGAGCAGAAAACAGGCTCGTCAGACTTATTTTGGGCTTTCAGGATTTCCTGGGCAAAAAAAAAAAAAGGATTAAATAAGATAATTAAATAAAAACTTTTATTCCAAAAGCAACAAATAAATGTGAGGTTTGATGAAAGAAAATTTACCGAAGGACGAAGCCATTCCACTTGCATGTAGCCGGGGATGTCGACGTTTCCCAGAGCGCGGTCGTTGGGTGGGAAGGCGTAGTCCACGAAGGGTCGTCTCTTGCGGAGGTGGTTATCTTTCAGCTGCATGTAGTCCTGGTTTTTGTACTTGGCAGGGTTGGAGGCGCTTCCCTCGGTGCCATCTTGGTAGCGGAGGTTGATGATGCCGGTGCAGCTTCCAGTGTCACTCATGTTGACCAAAGGCCTCACAGGGACTCTGCAATGAGAGAGTGAATGGAGCAGAAGGGATTCTGAGCCTCGTGTAAAACGCAAATAGAATTTCTTAAGAGAAATGGAGATGCGTACCTGTCAGTTGATGGGGAAGAAAACTGCTGATTCCTTGCAAGAGGAGAAACTTGGAATTGCCAAGTCTGACCGTGCAGCGGAGAAACCCTTTCTTATAGTCACACAGCCTTACATAAGGATGGAGTCAGACCCTCCCCCTCACGTATAGGAGAAGTGGCCGAGAGGCTTAAAAGAAATACAACAAAACCGGTTTTCTGGTAAATTATACCCATCAGGAAAATAGCATTTGTCATTCTTACTGTCTCATGTCATGCCTGCCAGAACTGCTCAGGCTTTTTTTCTGCTCAAGGGCAAAACAAAAAAGAAAAAAGTTCATTGTCAAAAACCTAAACCCCATCACCTTCTAAATGTCCTCCCTTTCACTGCAATTATGAGTAAATACAACTTTAGAGTTTCGGTCTGGAAATAATGACAATTGGTTTTTTTCTCATGTTATACTGAATATCTTCCCACAAACAAAGGAAAACTGTTGTGCCTTCAAATCTGCTGCTGCTACACCGCCGTGCTAATACGCGTTGGCTCTAATTGCCTATTTCCTCTCATGAATTGCAGCCTAGGATTTAATGTAAAGGCGAGTAAAATTGTCCCATGTCTCATGATGATTTCAACTTGAAATCCCCCTGAAATGATTACAAACCACACACCAGCAAAACTGAAAACTTCATAAAACCATTGCGATGATTAACATATCTTCTCTCCTTTTAAATGGACACATTTTAATGAGAACACAATTCTTGTAAAACCCCTTTTCCTCTCTCCTGACTTTTTATTTGTAGGCTGCACATTTTCCCAGACTGGGGTTTTGAAGGCCTCCCTTCGGCAAAGTTTGTTCCTGAGAACTGTCACGCACATTAAAATCTACAAGACAACCAAATGACATGTCCGACACTTTATGGCATTTCGAAGTGGGAATAATAATGTGTGCAAGATAGAAGAAACGAATAAAAGGCAGCAGTGCGGGATTCCATAACATTGCATGTACGGTTATCAGGTAATAAAACCAATAAAACATAAATCCCACAAAGAACTGAAAAACATGGAGAAGAAGAGGAACAATAGAAGCTGTCGTCAGTAGATTCAACATTCAATGTCTTTGTGCAGTGGAGGCCAAATTCCTCAAAGAGATATACCAACATCTGCAGCACACATACACATTCCTCACAGTTATCATTATTGAGGCTGCGCGTATGCTCCTTAACTAATGTGCATTTGCAGGATGAGTCTTTTGCATGGTTCAACAGTGATTTAGTGATTCACACTCTCTGCGTTGTGTTTACACGTTCTTCCTGGACTTCAGCTTCAACAACATGGGACCCTGAGTGGGATGGACCACCTAGAATCAGCTGTCTCTCTCTCTCCTCCGCCAGAGGCAATCCAGTGGGACAAACACTGAACATGCACACTGTAAGTACCACCTCTCGGTGTATAGGTGCACTCTTCCTGCGGGAGGTATGTGCCTTCTTTTTTGCAGGCTCATATACGTCCCTGTACTCTTTATTTTATACTGCTGGAATTTTCTTTCTCCCTCTTGCGCTCAGGTTTGAACTTGCCTTTGGGAAAAGATCTTTCAACTGCACACATCCGTCTGAGCAGTGCACTACAGACTTATATGCAAATAATTCAAAGGAAGTGCTACGTGACCAGCACATAAAATAAGGTTTTACTCTTGCAAGATTTTTTATACTACTGCAGTTTTGTATCAGTCTTCTCTATGTTCTTTATGCCATTAGCCATTTAATGCCACCGCATTCAAAACAATACATAGAAGTGACCGATATATAGTTTATCATGCAGTTTTCATGCAGCCATTGGTCATCGCAGCACAATTGTTGAAATAGGAACAGAACAATAGTGTAGGACCCCTTCTTGGTTTATAAGCAAAATAGCCTGCAGGTTGAAACTGCATGAAACTGAAAGCATTTTGTCTTATTATACAACCATTCATTCATTCATTTTCTTCCACTTATCTGTTTCCGGGTCGCAGTCTGAGTACTGTCACCCAGATCACAATGCACCAATTAAGAACCTTCCTGCAGGTGGTGAGCCCACGGCAAGGTGACCCCCGGCGTGGGACACAAACCCACTACCCCTGAGATTGTGAGTCTCATGCTCTACCTACTGAGCTAGCCGGGGGACTACGACCATATAAGTTGATAATTAATATTTAAAATGTGAGATTTAGGAAACTACCAATTGAGGCGAATAAGAGAATTAAGAAGGAAACTTAACAAAATCTTTGCGAAAACTTCCTTTCTCTATGCAGCAATGTCTGGTGTTGCACTCCCATCTCACTACTAATCTATTCCCGAGTTGAAGTCCAAGTTTCTCTGGGTTTTCTCCTCCTACAGTCTAAAAACATTCGCTTGAGGCAGGATGAAGCAGGATCAGAGATGGAAGGCACTGAATGATGCTTCAAGAGAAAACAGACCCCCTAACCAGGGTCTGTATCCCTGAGCCTAATCTATCCTCTATCCCCTCATTCCAATCCAGAATAGCAGAAAGCCGCCACCTCGGAATTTGGTTCCTGTAAAGGTTTCTTCCTGTTAGAGGGAGTATTTCTTTTCCACCGTCGCTTATGCTCGCCCATGTGGATTTGTTGGGGTTCTCTCTGTACAAATCACCTAGAAATGACTGTGATGTATGTGATGCTATATGAATAAAACTGAATAGAATTTAAATGAATAAAGTATTGCAAAGTAGATGTATAAGCCTGATAAGACTTTTTTGACAATATCTCAGTTCTTTAAACTAATTCATTACAGCTTCATGTGTGTTGAGAAACAATTGCATGCTTCAAAATAACATATAAACAGTGAAAGGTTACCTCACAGTCTGAGTTAGATGGGTCAGAAACTTAGGTGGAAAATAACACAGATTTACAATCGCGTCTTATGGCTTAAAGCTTTTCTTGCACATTTTGGGACTGTGGATCTCTTTGGACCTACTTTGGAGTCTGATATCTATCAGACAGAGCTGTGACAGACAACATTACATAATATAACAAGTGCAGGTCTGCACAAGCTTCAACACTTGAATTAATTTTAGTGAGTGCCAAGCTGCAAACTCTGAATCATGAACAAGGTTACAAATGTTGGTAAAAATAAGCAGTACATCCATCTTTTAAAAAAAAAAAAAAGTACTTCAAATATAGTAAGATAGAGTCACTCTATGTCTGTGTACCCTACTGGCACTCACAGTTTTGTGGCATTAATTCTGCACAATAGCAATACGTTTATTGTGCAGCCCTCGTACAAGATGGACCATCAGCAGCCCAACACACAGGTGCATCACGCCGTTAAACAAAATCACAACCACATATATTTACAAAATCATCCAATGAGTGCACATTTGGCCTTTACGGTGATTGTTGATCATGCATTGCGCAGAAAACTATATCATCAAACAAATCTGATAATCACCGAACACCTGGAAACACTGAGACTCACTCATGTGTTTTCTAAATTGAAGTTTTAAAAGATGATCCCACTACAGTTGTGAATCCTGGATGTTATCGTCATCGTCATCGTCATCGTCATCGTCATCGTCATCGTCATCGTCGTCATCGTCATCATAGTGAGAATCTATGAATCAGATGAAAAATATATGTGCACGACACATGCAATGTAACTGCTTTAAAAAAAACAGTGGCTCTGTATCTACGGGTTCACTGAAGTCAGAGTGCTTTGTTTTGCAGTGTGAGATGATCTCACAGCCGTACAGAATGAGCTTTTGTCTTTTTCTCATGTGATCTGGACATGTCAGAACAGACATAAATCCATCCTGTAGTGATAGTTATTATGAGCTTTCAGTCAGACTCTGTCAGAGTCAAAGTAGGAGCAGCCCCTGGGACAAATTCTTTAACACTATGTACTCAGACTAAGAATACATAGACCCTGCTAGATTTCTGACATATTTGAAGAATCAAAAATATTTGATCTTTTCAAAATAATGCTGATCAGCAAGCAAGAAAACTTGATTTCATGATTTAATATGATCTGAATGCAAATTAACTGCAAAGTGATTAAATACCAAAAAGCTGGAAATTATTCTTTAATTCAATAGAAACGTATCTTAACTATACCAGGTAGATATTTAGAAATGGAAATTGGATGATAATAATGCACAAACACCAATGCATCATGCATAACTGGGAAAAGGAGGAATTTCTGATTTCCAAAGGAGAAAATCCACCACAACACAAGATCAAACTCGGAAGTTCCCACCAGGAAAGTGGAAAACTTGATAGGAAACTCCAAAAAAAGCTTATTTGATCTGCCACAACACGACAATATTTATGTAGCTACATGGAGTGAGTTGAGAATATTCATATACCCTCAACATCACTCATGAAGTCAATAACAATAATAGAGGTTTGTTTAAATCATTAAATCACTACTTCTTGAAACCATACACTTTCCCAGTTCCCACTCGATAACAAACACACAAGTATTTCCACGATATTCACCATTTTGCCACTCATGTGGTCATAATATTCAAAACAACTACAGTTTATTACTTTTTTCAAAATAACTTAGCTCTAGCATTTCGAGGGGGCAGGACTTAGAGTTACAAAGATAAAGGACATTTTTTATTTATTTTTTTACGTCATAATATGTCGTCAACACATTAGAACTAGAAAAATCTGTGACGGCATTTAAAGTTTTTCTAGACTCATTTTCCCCCTAAATTACATTCAGATTGAGTCCATAACTAACTTTAATAAACACAAGTGACTGTTTCAGTAGTTTGCTCATGCATTATATGAAATGTGACATGTGGGAAATAAATTTCCCTCCTGGTCTGAAATGGTGCCAGGTCGAGTTGGTGCCAGATCGAGTTCTGAAGAAAATTGAAATATTAAAATTCCCTGCAGGCTGATATTTGAGACGGGATCTAAAACATGTGAAATATTTGCATGAAGTCATATTTCCTGTTGGTGCAGTACGACTTGGCCACTTTATCAAAAGCAGCTCCGTCCATTTACATTGTTTTTCTTGAATCAACTTTTAAAGATATCGTTTAGCTTGTAAATCATTTATTGTAGCTTTTTTCTACTCAGCTACAAATGTATGTCTTCATTAGTTTTATATTTAGGCTCAATGATGTTGGAAGTATATGGCTTTTCCCTTTTACAGCTTCTCATTGTAACTTTTACTGAGTTACTTTTTACACAAGCTGCTCCTCCTGCAACACCTGGGACTCAAACTCGGCTCCACTACATTTTTTAAGCTACATCGCTGACAGATATATGAATCACTGCACATCTGAACGACAACTTTGACTGTAGAGGTTAAAAATACCTGAAAAACTTGTAGAATATGCAAATAATCATGTTTCATAAAAGTCTACCATAAGAATTATTTATAAACTAGTCTGCAGCTTCTTCTATCTGAATCAATGAAAAAGGCCTTTTGTTTGTGCATAATGTGAACAAATTTGGTCTTGGTTGTCAATGTCGATATATGGGAAGTACAGAGCAGAGGTGTCATGCTTTGTCTTTATCTAAACAAACACAATGCGACTATCTGTTCATGTCCTCTGTGATTGTCGTTACCTCAAGATTGATAGTTTCTAAGAATCAGGTGTGAAAGGAAGTTACCAAATATGTAAGGTGCCCAGACTGACTCCAGACAGTCATTAGAAGGCCAAAAATCTACGACCGGCATCCTGTTTTGTTTCCGCACAGCGTGGATCTCTGTCCACGTCAACACGCGTTTGCATCATTTCTGCAGTGAGGCGCAGAGGCTGCAGTCAGTCACAGTTAATGTCAAAGGAGAGCCGCCCTGGGGACACGTTCCTGATAAACAAGGTGTCTCTAGAAAAACAAAGGCATTTATTCACTGCAGTAGTTTACTTTTCTCTTTTTAAAAAGAAATGTACCTCTCAGACTTCGTGACATTCCTGCACAGTTCTCAGTCCGTCAAAACAATCCGAGCTTTTAGGTGCTTTTCTGATGTTGGAGAATGCTGCAAGTAAAAACCTGCAGGAACAACATGCAAATAGATGCCAGGGATGGTTTTTGAGCCATAAAACAGGAGTTTTTGAATACTTTCAACTTGGCAGGGTTCACATGAGAAACTCTGTCTACGCTTCAGAGCTGAGCCACAAGTTGAGCTCATGTTTGTTTGAATGGCATGAATCATGTACGGATATTTTCATGATTTTTCATCAACTCATTGTGGGCCATACTAAACCTGCGTTAGTTTTTACCCTTTTAGTCTGTTGACGGCATCAAATCTATGAAGATTCCCACTAATCATATGTATATGCAATTAAAAAATGTAAAACTGCCAAAAAAAACCCTACAGATTTCACAATTTATAGATTTTAAATGCATCTAAATGGGATACAATTCTCACTAAATATATGTGAAATGTTATACATTCCTGCGGTCACATCCCAAAAATTAACATTATACACTTTATTTGCAAAAAAAGACAAGTTGCACCAGATATAAAGAATTCATATCAACAAATATAATGACCCTGTTTTCATAAACGCACCATTCAGGTGCAGTAATAGATGCTTCACAAAAGCAAAAAGCCCCAAAACATCCAAAAACACATTCTGCAAGTCTGAGAAACGTCACCGATTTCTGACTTTTAGCACAATTATTTAATAGTGTGACTGAATCTAACTTATCATTTTTAGATTGAACCCCCCCCCCCCCCCCCCAAAAAAAAACTAGAGATAGAAATGTGACTGGTGAATTGTAAAGGAGAATTAATTAATTTCACGCTGTTGCTGCTCTGTAACAATGGAAAAACGAAACATTTCACCTTCTCAACACTTATTGACAAAGAAAACATATAAATAACATCAGATGTAGAAAATCATAAAGAAAACCCACTGTTTGCATTGTATTTGTTACCATGAGGAGTTTATTTGACAAAGTCAGATATTTAAAACTCCTTTACTATTGTGTTTAAACATTTCTTCCCCTTTATTTGCACTTGCTTTTGTTTACCTGCCTTGCATTGTTTTCACTGACATGTTATTTTACTCTTGACGTTCTCTGTGGGCAGCAGAAGAAGAATTTCGTTTTTTTGAGTACATTTGACAACAGACCAGAACTTGGGATGAAATACGTCCGCAGACTTCTTGGTGGCGCCTCTCGTGTCTTTCAAAGGTTCCAGGTGTTTGTTTTTACAAGATCTGTGTGGACATGGTAGTCGGAGTCACGCAAAAAAAAAAAAGGTTTTGTCTCCAGTTCTGTACATCAGGACTTACACTTTAATACAGACATGAAACCTTCAAACATGTTGGAAAACATAAAGACAGTCATGTCATGCTTTAGCCAATAATATGAGTGTTAAAATAAGGAAATTAGACTTGATTTTAAAAGAATTCACACAGTTTGTGAAACCAGCACGATACATTATTCGTGTAGAACGGACAAATATATTTATGTTTTTAATGCTTCCCACAGGTGTAAATCCTTTTGCTGTTTATGTCCTCCTGACATGTCCGTATATATTTGCATACATGCTCTGCCGAGTGATAAAATAGGCTTTCGCCAGATGTTGTTAATGTCAAAAGGAGAGTTGCCCTCAAGGCAAATTCCTTTTAACATGACTGTAAACACACTGTACTTAAAATGAGATTTTTCTGGATCATAAGCCTTTTTTAATAACCACGTTGAAGGATTCATCGGTGACTGAAGTTTTAGTTTTCTCCATTTGGATTGTATATACTGATTATACCAAATCAGGAAATCAGAAGAGATTTCATGCAAAAATAAAATAGTTTAAACTATTTTCTGAATTCCATTTTAGACACGTAGTGAAAATGTGCTGTGATCAGTGTTTGTTGTGTTTCTGGAGTTCCTCTCTTATTACACACAATCTGTTGCTTTCAAGCACAAAGAAATACCTTTTCAGCACTAAAACTTTCCCCAATGAGACAAATGACTAAACACTGGTTATTTTACGCCCACTGATTTCCACCATGCATTTTCCATGCAGGCCTGAAGGCAGGAAAACCTGCCATGTTTTCACTCAATGTTCTATTTTTTGCAGCTTAAATCATACGGAGGCCTCGGATATGACAAACAATACTCTAAATATGCCAGATTAAACATTAATAAAGCAACCTTTTAATAGCAGTTGCATTTCAAAAATTGGCTTCTATATTTTTTTCTTTTTATTCCCTGAGCTAAAAATGTTGGTGGTCTGTATATAATAAACCTTAATTTCTTTACACATCCAGAAGGTTGTTTGTGTTGCTGTTTATTTGGAGTTCCTCTGTGGACTTATTGCTCATTATTATTATTGTGTTTTCTGAGTTTGTTTCTGCAGCTTCACTTCTGATTCCAGTTGTATTTTAAAGAAGACATTCTGGGGGGTCTTCTCCGGTATATGCTATTACTTTTATTTTGAATGTAAACTAGATCTGCAGAAAATGCTATTTAAATGTTGTGAATGATTTGTTAACCTTGTGATGAACTTGAATAATCGTTTTGTTTAGTGAGCAGCGAGAATACAACTTTTTAAGTCTATTTTAAGCGACAGATTTTTTTTTTTTATGTACATAGAAACACTGTTGTGTCTCGTAAAAAAAAGAAAGAAAACTGAAGTTATAGAATTAAAATGTAACTATTTCAATGTGAAATATTTCCCTCAAAGACGTGTTCACTTGCTCGTTCTTTTGGTTTATATTAACCCTGTGTTGGACGACAAGACTGGACCTCAAATAAAAAGAAAACCACACACATGAGAAACTGACCTGACTATTTCTCCTAATGTGATGTGTCAAACAAAGCTGATGAGTCATGTTTGCTCTGATTACAGATAGAAAATATAAGTTTAATCCCTCTATTGGAACTCAGCTATTCGACAACTTGTTTTTGAAAAGGCTCTGCAGCGTGTGATCTGATGCAGAGGTTACTGCAGAGGGTTCAATTGCAAAGCAAAATGAAGCAATCAGATACTTTCCAGCTCGTGCTGACAATTAAAGTAGAAATTATGTTCGACATCAGGAGTGTACATGCTCATCCAGCCACACGCCTCACAACCATCTCTGATTTAAAAAGATGCTTGTTCTCCAATCCCCCACAAGGTGACTCTCTAACCCAACGACATGAGCAGCGTCATAAGACAAGAGGCCAAACTAAGATGGAAGGAGAAAAGAGAGAGGAAAAGGAGTGTCCTCACTAAACTATGATCATTTACCTGCAGCAGCACCTGTCCAAGATCACCTGATCTGACTGCATCTTAATTCAAGGCTAAATTTAGTTTTAGTCATACAGGTACAATATCTCACGGTACTTAATCCCTCCAAACTTTACTTTTGTAAATGAAGAATCCCAATCATTACAACTAAAGTGGGTGGTGCCTGCTGACGGCTAAGGATTTACATATTGTACATATTTATTTTCCTTTACAACTTATTTTGCCTTTTTTCTTGCCATTTCTCTCTTCCGACATGCAGCACTTTGAGATTTCTTACAAAATGTATAATTTAAAAATAAAACGTAACATTTTTAATTGTATTAATTTACAAAAAAAAAATGGCAGTAATGTAACCTTATGGATGGATCATGAGCTAAATAACATTTCTTTTAACATCCATATTTTAGAGCCTCTTCCTTCAACTGCCTGAATTTATGAAAAGATCAAATATTAAACTGACAGAATGCGGATTGCTGCGCTACAGTGAAATACATCGAGTTAAAGTGACTTTAGCACAAAAATCAATACCTCAGTAATTTGCAGAATACTGCTATATATCAAACAGATAGACAATATATTCAGTATTTTGAATCTTTCATTAGAGATGGTATTTTATTTCAGTTGTGCATCCTGAGAAGTTCAAAGTTCAAGTGTAACTGTACCTGAACAAAGCAACCAAAGCTCACCTGGTTCACTTCTGGAACAAACAAGAACATGGTTAGAAGAATCAAACTTTAAGATTAGAATGAATACATCTTTAATTATAAATTAAGGCAGCCACTGGCATAAAGGCAGCAGAGTTGAAGCAGTTTTCCCCAGAAAGAAACCTCTAAACCATTAACGTAATCCAGTTCAACTGGTTTACACATGTGGATTGAAGAATATTTATATAAACTATACAAGCTGGGCCATGAGCCGGTTCTAGGATAAAATTAAAACTTTCTGAACTGATTTTAACACTGGAAAGGCCGAATTTGTAGCAAAATGTCCACATTGCATTAAACTGAACGGAGGCGCTGCCAAGTGTTGGCGTGCAAGTTTTACAGATTGTGTTCAGTACAATCTAAAATCACAGAAAAGGCTGGGGTGCCCAAGTTCAGTCCTGGAGGGCCCCTGTCCTGCATGTTTCAGCTTACTGACTAATGTCATCACCAAGGTTGAGACAAAAACTCAATGAGCCCCTCATTGCAATCAGGTGTGCTGCAACTGGAAGAGAGCTAAACCCTGCAGGACTGAACTTGGGCACCCCTGCTGAACACAAAATCAACCCTTAAAGATTTCAGTGATGTTTGAACTGACCCTTCTTGACCAATTACCCCTGGAGAAATCCAAACGTCTCAGTTCTGCCCTGGAAAGTCCCTCCCTCATCGCCTCAAACTTTTCATGTTGGCTCTTTGATAGCGCCATTTACATGCAGATCATGGGCTTTGCTCGGCAAAATAAAACCCAAGATTTCAACCATTGTTTGGACACTTTATTCACATTTATAAAGCCGTTTACACTGGATTTGTCCACATCTTTTCTTCCGACCATCGTCCATTAGCCTCTTGCCACCTGAAGAACAAAAAACGGCGCAAGTTAGATTTTTAAAACTCATTTAGGATAATCGTCTACAATCACGAACCATAAACTCAGACAAGCAAGACAACATACCGAGTAAAACTTATGATAAACACCATTGAGAAGTTCCCCATCAAACCCATTTTAATTAAAAATAAACTTAAGCGTTATTTAAGCTGCAGTGAACTTGTACAATGTTCTATTTGTACAGCGAAGCACATAGATGTCAGGTCTCTTACCACGAACAGCAAATTGAGGAATGAAGCCGCCCAGAGACGTTGAAACTCCTCAATCCGATTCTGAGAGATGAGACAGATTTTTAGACGGCAAATAATTCACCTTCAAGTCCTGCATCAAGTCGCTCTTTTAAGTTCAGAAAACCGAGAGTCACCACCAAAGATCTGCCGGTAATTCCAGCTATTTCAGTTTATGTTTCATCACAACAAAAGAATCAAAAGCTTATTAGGAACCACTCAAACTTACAAGATGCTTTTGAGGAGCAGGTCACAACGGGAGAAAATCTGCAGGAATAAAAAAAAAAAAAAAAAAAGTGAGATCAGAAAGCAACAGAAAACTTAAATGATTAAAGGAATGAAGACTCAGAAAATTGGATTAGAAAATCGTCAGTTGTCGCATCGGACGGCACTTCCTATTCCAGGTTTTCATCATTGGTCTCGTCTTTTTCATGTAGTCGGTGTTTTGTAGTGACGAATGTGGCAGCTAATCAAATCTTTTGATGACGCACAAATGTGCACAATTGTGTCTTATTGTACAAATGTGAGCTACTCAAAACTATTTGTCAGTTTAAAGAAATCAAGTTACCAGCATCATCTCAGAGGTGGACCAGCCGTGTGGAAGCCATTACTCATCACCCACTGAATGTCTGGAAAAATCAGGGAAAATGACTTAAAAAAACAGACATTTTACTTCAAATTAAAGTTTAAGTCTCATTCCCTATTCAGAAAACCAGTTATCAACACTGAACAATCTGACGGTAATTCCAGCTGTTAGTTTAGGTTTCATCACAACAGAAGCAGAAAATGTACATTTTCATTAAAGAGACTCACCTGAAGGAAATGAACCAGTCTCAGTCAGACGGTGTCCTATAGGCCTGAGCTGCACATGGGCTGCAAGTGTCCTTTTTTAAAACGGGGAGGACCTCAGTCTGGACTTTTCATCCTCTTGGATTGGCTTGATGTCATGTTGCCTATAAAAGTGAAACCACACATAAATGAAAGCTGGCAATAACTCAACTAGCCACACAAAACGGTCATCTACAGCTATTAAGGGCTCAGAAAAGTGTGTGAGAAACATCGTCAGTTGTCGCATCAGACGGCACTTCCTATTCACAGTTTTCATCACTGACAGAGCTGCGAGAAAACACATTCGATGGTTCCGCCATTACCCACCTGCAGAGGACATGACCAAGCCCAAAGTAGTGAATTGGTCGATCTGAGGCTTCGAGGCTTCATCTGTCGAGAAAGAAAAACTGGTGATTATTTTGATGTGAAAAAAGAAATAATCAAACCAACATGCAGTGAGGAGGCCATTTAGAATAGAATGGCCAATGGCCAAGGACCCGCCTAAAAAAAACATTCAATATTCTATAACGATTTAGTTAATGCACGTTTCACTTCCTAGTGATGTTTAAGTAGAATATCAAAGCTCACTTCATAGAAACACGAAAACAGAGTTGAGAACCACGTTGTGGATTAACCACGTGTCGGGCCTCCATGATGCTGCACGAGCATCTACTGGACTATAAAACTTCATTCACAAATGCCCCGACTTGATTAAAAACACAAAGTTGAACTTACTTGTGCCATTTTGAAGTCTTTGTGGTGATGTGCCTACTGTTAATCACTAGTAACAGATCAGATTAACTTGGTACGTCACGTCGCGATGAAGGAGGAAGACGAAAGAGAGAGAACCGCGTTTGTGAAAGTTTATATACCCCAGCCGGCGCGGAAATATAACGTCATCAACCCAGCGTCGACGTAATGACGCACAAGCGTCATCCGTCAGAATTTTTTTTCTTTAACGAAATAATTTCATGAGAGAATCTTTTTGTTGTTCTTATTGTGTGTTTGGTTGTATAGGCAGATCCTTATGATAAACATAGCTTTTCATTGATTTTTGATATATATATATAAAAATGATAAATTATTCAGTTTTACATAATTTTGAGAAAAGTATTTGGTTCTATTTTCTCACAGGGATGGATCCATACCATCTGAAATAGAAACCCAGAGTAATACAAGATAAAATTTAAGTAATTAAGCACCATTTCTGCAAATGAATGTAGGACTACTAAATGGAAATGAATTCCATTTATTTTCTTGTTTCTTCTTCTGCACTTCTTCATTCCCTCCTCAAAATTAACATCACAATGGACAAGGCTGCCATTGTGCCTGAGGTCGGAGGGTGGCGCTGTTTGTCAACCTTCTCATTTGACAAGCTTACTCATGTCAGGAAAGTTTAATGTAGTGACAGCCTCTTTGTGTGTTTGCTGTGAGGGAGAAGCACAGACTGACCAAACTTCATCACTGTGAGTGCTTTTGCTTCGGATTTCCCTCATTTGGACACTTTGGATAAACTTCACATCTCCAGATTCACTTATTTCACCTGTCTCGGGTAAAGTTGCTTTTCATACTTGGACAAAGTCTGTTTCTTTTGCTGTGCAGATGACAATCTTTCCTGTTGTCTGTCATATATAAACTGCACCAGGGGCAAATGTGACATTTAGAGTTGCAGATTTAACATAAAAACACATCAGATTTTGTTAATCAGTGTAAATCATTTATTATTTTATATTTTTAAAGATTTAAAATTGTTAGCAGTAACAATAACTAACAACTAAATTTCCCTTTGTCCTCTGCTTTTCTCTTTGTTCTGCTTATACCACAACCAACATTTTAAAATGTTTGTGTTCTAGGTGAACCTGCAAGTGTAATGAATGGTGGGAACATACATATAACGGAGTGTGTTGAGTGATCTGGAAGTAGTGGAAGTGTGTTTGCTGGGCTGGGTTTGTGAGTGTGTGTGTGTGTATATGTGTGTGTGTATGTGTGTGTCTTTGGATTGATAAAGTGCATCAGCATGTTGCCACCTGTGAAGAAAGACCGGGTCATTTCTCAGCTTCCACAGGTCAGTACAGACAGTCATGTTAACAAACAAACGTCGTCTGTTTCTTGTCTGCTTCTCTCTTCAGTTTCTGACTCTTTGCTTTCCGCACAGTGTTTCAGTCCAACTGCGGCGTTGCACACTAAAGAGGGCTTCCACCCTCAGGTGAAGGCCGTGTGCCAGGTCCAGAGGACGAGCTCCATCAGGTAAGATCCCCCACCGGGGTTAAAACACACACTTGTTCAGACTCACGGACGTCTGCGTGTTTGAGTGAGCTAAATGAATTAGTTTGGGCAGAGTCCTTGAAGTCATGCTGTGTTTGCTGTGTCAGCTGACATTTATCAACCCACCGTATACAATCTATTATCAAATCAGGATGGTGGGATCATTTCTTCTTGTGAAATGAACGAACACATATGAGACAATACTGTGTTTTCTGAACAAAATGTTACGCTCTGAGAATTTCATGCTTTTAGTTGGTTGTTGTTATTTCTGACTGTCTCTGCTTTTTATTACAGCTTCAACATCGCCAAAGTTATCGTGGTTGGAGATGTGGCAGTCGGGAAAACGTGTCTGATCAGCAGGTAAAGAAGTTTTCAGGAACTTGGGACTCAAAGTATTAATTTAAGATTAAACATGATAAATAGATAAGCTTTTTCCTTCATAATTTGTGTTTTCAGCATTATTTTTTATTAATACATTGCTGCCTGCATTCAACACCACAGAAAACTACAACCTCAAACGTGAACAAATTTCTTTCATAAATTCCCCAGTAAGTGTCGCCACAGCAGATCATTTTATTCCAGTATTCTTTATTTCCTTATTCTTCTTTTCTGTCCTCCCTCAGTGAATCCGTGAACCTCCTTTAATCCTTTTCTTTACAGAGCTGCTATTGATCCTAAATACACAACCAAAACATTTCAACCAAAACATTTTCCCATCAAATAGTCTTAACATGAGCTGCTCCTCTAATGTACTCACTCCTGATCCTGTTTATAGTAATGCTCACAGAGAAAACCTCAACAACTTCAAATCTGCAACCTCCAGATCAGCCTGCTCTCTTTAAGCCTCTAAACATACATTAGAGGCGATCTCACGATTAACTACACTATCTTTGTTTTAGTTTTTTATGTTATTCTTCAGTTAAAATGATTTAAAATTGACTCAAACCCCCTGAAATAATATGGATTACTGGATTTTAGATAATAAACCAACTACACTCCTCTTTTCTACCGTTTCCCCTCTTCCTCATATATATATTTCCGGTTGATTCCAGATTCTGTAAGGATGCTTTTGATAAGAACTACAAAGCCACCATCGGGGTGGATTTTGAGATGGAGCGTTTTGAAGTGCTCGGCGTTCCCTTCAGTTTGCAGCTGTAAGTCAAAATACATATTGAATCATCAACCCTAAATTAATCCATTTACTGTGTGGGCAGAATCAGACAGGTTAAAAAAAAAAAGTCTGTCCCACATTTGGAAACACGATGACGTAATAAAATGTGTCTAATTACATCATTGTGAAGGTGCACAATGTCCTCTAAATAGTCTCATAATCGTGTTCTTTAGACTGTTGGAGTGGAGGTTAAATCAGGTTTTTTTCCTTCACTGTCTGCATTTGTTTTGTAGCGTAAACCTTAAGATATTCACTTTTGTTTTGACAAAGCGACAGATAAAGAATTAAATGATTCCATGTTTATGGAATCTACTTTTATTCATTGGAGGTTTAACAGAGGAGGTGTTGAAAAAGCTGCGAGGGCTGATATTATAGTTGCCTGTGACGTGTTTCAGGTGGGATACAGCTGGTCAGGAGAGGTTCAAGTGCATCGCCTCCACTTATTACAGAGGAGCACAAGGTGAACGCAGATCCTCACATCAGTGTTATTACACATCTCATTTTGAGCCTCTTGGATCTCCTCATTCGTTTTCTTCAAATTGTGTCTTTCAGCCATCATTGTGGTATTTGATTTGAGCAGCGCGAGCTCATTAGTGCACGCCAGGTAGGAAACGCTCTTTTAGGACGTCACTGCTATTCTATCATGACGTATTTATCATTTATGAAGTGTGTGTGTGTGTGTGTGTGTGTGTGTGTGTGTGTGTGTGTGTGTGTTTGTGTGTGTGTGTGTGTGTGTGTGTGTGTGTGTGTGTGTGTGTGTGTGTGTGTGTGTGTGTGTGTGTGTGTAGGCAGTGGCTGGAGGATGCTATGAAGGAAAACGACCCCTCCAGCGTGTTACTCTTCCTCGTTGGTACCAAGAAGGACCTCGGTGTGGGTGAAATTTATGAAGAATTATTACAAATGAGGAAAAAATCTGAAATTTTCATTAGTTTAGTTTCATGAATGAAGGTTGAAAATCAACTCTAAACAACGTGTGAATGATCATTAATACAAAATAATCAGTTCAACGATGTCATCCTTAACTTAATCCTGCTTGTTTATTGGATTGTTTGTTCTTTAACTTATCTTCAAATTGATTGATAGATTAAATCAAAACTAGTGTTTAGGAAAAAGAGTTCTGAATTTATATATTTTAGGAGTTTTCAGTAAAAATAATAAACTTTTAAGGCTAGTATCTTAAACTAAATAAAGGAATTTATTGCAGATTATTTAATTTCTGATTTCATCTATCTATCTATCTATCTATCTATCTATCTATCTATCTATCTATCTATCTATCTATCTATCTATCTATCTATCTATCTATCTATCTATCTATCTATCTATCTATCTATCTATCTACAATCACTCATCCCCTCAAAAAGTTTACTTTCACTTAAGAGAAGACATTCTGTCTATTCTTGCCTGATAATGCTTAACTTAAATTTTTTTTTTAAAAAATCACCTCTTTCTGCTCTCCTGATGGGTAAATTGGAGGCAGCTCTGAACATTTCTCAGTTCACCTTTTAGTTTTTGATGAGCCTGTTTCCATAGCGACGGTTTCTCTCCTCAGTCTCCTGATCAGCTGGCTCAGGTCGAGCGCGAAGCCATCCGACTCTCTGAGGAAATCAAAGCCGAGTACTGGGCCGTGTCTGCAAAGTCAGGTGGGAGATTAACACCCACTGACTCTGCATGCTCCAGGTTTTTCTTTTTGTTTTGTTTTGTTTTGTTTAGTTTTATCTCACCAAACGGTGCGTCTCTGTGTCTGTCTGCGGTTCCAGGAGATGGTGTCAGGGACTTCTTCTTCCGCGTGGCATCTTTGACTTTCGAGGCCAACGTTTTGTCTGAGCTGGAGAAAAGTGGGTCTCGGCAGGGCGGGGACATAATCAGTGAGTCAGTTCACTCACAGGACACTCTGATTTCTCTGCCTGTTCGATCTCTGGTGGGAAAAATGTGCTGTTTGTTAATGAAAACATTTAAAAGTTGGGATTTCACTAAGTGTTCGAGGGTCATCAGATCTACCAAGTGAGGGCAAGTTGATCTTATCATTCCCTGCCTTGATGGGAGGTATTACGCTATTTTCCATTATTACATTATTGTTTGTTACGCATCTCACATAGAGATGGAATACACAATTTGGAAACTCTTGCATCACTCAACAATTGTGTGTATGGACATGAGGATACTTCTTGATGCACGAGGTAATACAAGTTAAAGCAGCCACTCAATGAGGGAACTGCTTTTTTTTTTTTATTTAATTTTGTGGTAGGACTAAACTTCCCACTAAGTGATTTATTTGAGGGAAATAAAAACGAGTGACTCAAGTATCTGGAAAGTGTGGAAGTAACTTGTTGGCTGTGTCATGTGATTTTTAAAATGGGAATTTCCCAGCTGGTAACTCTCCCAGTTCTTCAGCTCCATGGACGTCAGAATCAGAGTGGTCTTCATTGTCAAGTTGTTAATGCAGTGCGGGCTGTGTGTGTGAGCTCTACATTCTAACTATATGAGAGTTAGAAGCAATAAAATGCATTAAAAACTGTGCGTGTGCATTAGTATGAATATATAAAAGCAGTGGAAGTTGTAAAAGAGAACAGTATATTGGCTGTCAAAAACACACTCCTACAACAGTGGTAACTGAAATGAAAGCACAGTTTTCTGTCCATTTGTGCTAAGGGATCACGGACCGCGGGGGATCCGACGGGTCGAAGAGGAGATCCACGTGCTGCTGAGCTTCAACACCTTCCTGGATTTACTGGAGCAGCGGCGACTCGACGGGCAGCTCGGCACGAGCGGACTCCTCAAAAATCCACGTTGAGCAAAACCATGTTTTATTTGTGGTCTTCTGCAAACCGCCTGAGAAGGAATTAGTTGTAGAGTCTGTAAACAGGTCCATCAGCAGGATTACTCAGATGGTGTCCTCTCAGGAATGTTTACCGCTGCTGCAACAAAAAAAGCTTTGTGATGCGTTTGTGTGTGTGTGTGTGTGTGTGTGTGTGTGTGTGTGTGTGTGTGTGTGTGTGTGTGTGTGTGTGTGTGTGTGTGTGTGAGAATTGATCAAAAGTGAGAGCTCATTTTCCACAAGATGTTTGAATGCTTTCTGTCCCAGCCTCCGCTGACATGTAACCTGAAGCAAAGTTCTCCCCCTCCGATCCTGGAAGAAATGACGTGCTGTAGTTTTTGTCTTTCATGATTCTGTTTTGACTTTTCCTCTCTGGCCTCCTGTCACGTGTCTCTCTGCTGATAATTGGATGCGTACGCCAGCTCCGGTGACTGCGGTCATACCCATCGTGCGTCTCCCCTCCGACACAAGCGTTCCCATGATCGGGGGGGAAAAAAAGGAGGGATTGTTCGCGGTCAGTTGCATCCAACTGATTTCCTCTCGGTCAGACAGGATGAACAGCGGCGTGTCTTCTCGATCATGCACATCCAGCATGTCCTCTCCTGTCACGTCCAGTGTCTTGACGCTCTCAGCTGCACCACCGTTTCTGCTCCACACTATTTTCTGACTGATTGTTACACACAATCCAAACTTTTTCGAGTTCTTATTTTTTCTTTACTCTTAGTTATACATTTAGATTTATTTTTGGTTTGTTTGTTTTTGTCATTGCATTGTCCCAGCATTGAGGACTGATTGAACATTAAACCGGGGCGGGTCTCTCATGGTGGGGGCGTGATTACAGTTACAATAAAACCAGTTAATCTATTAAATTAAGGCTCTGGTATAGGCAAACCTGTGACAAAATATAGAATAATCTGGTTTATTTTTTTGTATTTGTACCCTCCATTTACCAAAATATGAATGAATATGAAATAAAAAAAAGCTGCAAAAATGCAGGAAATTCATGTTCTGCTTTGATAAGATCCTGTGTGGATGAAATCAGGAATGCAAACACACTGTTACTCATGCAGGCACAGCAAATGTTCACATGTGATTTCCTAAAGTAGCACAGACACTTTTTTTTCCTTCCTTTTTACTATGAACACTTTTATTAAAGGGATCACAGGCAGAAAAAGTCATCAGCAGAGTCACACGCAGGATTTCCTCTCCATCAACTCCTGCTGACAACCAGCTTCTTCACCTGGGGAGACGCATGAAACCCACTGTGTTTACCCCAAACGAAGAACATTATATATATAATGGGATGACACTGAGCACACCGCAGAAATGTGAAGCATACAGCCAACTTTCAGCACCGCTTTGCTTTTACTCACTCAGCAAAAAATCTTATTTTATGCCACACGACATGTTTTTAATATTAATCTACTGAAACAACTGCGTGCAGTTCAGGATTATCATACAGAGTTAGGAGTGTAAACACAGTGGGAAATCAGTTTGACGGTGTCTTTCCATGTTTAGATAAAACTTTCACTGAAATGTAATTTCAGCGTTGTGGCTGTGAAAAGTCGAGCTGGGAGAAGCGATACTGTGTCGGGCTCATCAAGAGCCCGTAAGGTGGCAAACATCAACGTCTGGAGGGAAATACTCACTTAAGTGCAAACATTTCGAGATACACTTAAAAAAGAACTGGCGGGTTGTTGATGCTCACTCGCCACAGCGAGGTAAAAACACAACAGGTCAACACAAAGTTTTTAAAAGGTCAATATACAACTTCTGCACATGAAACCATCCAGAATCAAAACAAACCAGCTTCTACTGCGGCACATTGATCATTTCCACCTGGTACAGGCCACAGGATCGACGGTACATTACAGGTTTTCTACAGGAGCCAACATACAGTCAGCCGTTCATAATACAGCACCTGGTGGAAATTATTAGCAGGAACTGAAGGCTGCTCTTTCATAATATGGGCATGTGTGTGTTCAGATATAGACGAGCGGCGTAGAGTCTAAAAATTCAAACAGGAAAAAAAGAAGTCTTTATTCATTCTGACGCATTCCATACAGAAAAAAAAAAAAATCACTTTCCTGATGGTTTGGCAAAGAGAAACTTACCCGACCATAACGGAGGAGAGATGACCTGTTCCTCTCTGTCGAAGCCATTCATTCTTTCATCAAACCAAAAATCAATTGCAAAGACAAAAAAAAAAAAAAAAGGTAGCAGGACAGCTTGTCAGTCAATGACTGTGTAGGTCCATATCCTGGTTGTAACTGCTGTCTGACACTTGAATTACATCCGTCATTGCACTGCGGTCTGTGTGACACACCTTTATTTGAAACTGTACAGAATACTAAGCCGCCAAGAGTCCGGCAGGAGGAGGGATGGTTAGAGACAGAGTGAAGGGAAAGATGGGAAAACAGGATCTCCTCGTATTGGGGTGATCTCATGACGTCCTGATATTGTAGTGATCAGTGTGATGTGTGTGAGGTGTGATAACACACCGATCACTACAACGTGAGGAGATGAGAACACATGATCGGACAGCAGGCAGGATGGATGCAGTGAGCTTCAACTGGTGGTCAGTGACATGAAAGGGTCAGACGGGTGGGGGAGTTCCTTGTAAGATGAAGCAGGACAAAGGATGAAGTCAGGGTGGGAGGGGGGCGGGGAGGGGGCAAGGCGACGCCCCGCTCTGTGTCCTATCGGTCCATCTCATCCAACAGTGGTGTGGCGTCGCCGGCAATGGACATGGGTGTGCTCTCGATCATGGGGCTGGGGGACGGCCGCGGCGTCATCCTCTGGGTTTTTTTCCGCCCTTCTGCTTCTTTGTCCTTCAGCCACTGTTCGGCCATCTTGCCCCAGTCCACTGCTGAGGAGTTGCTGCCACTCGGCCTGCAGGACAGAGGAGGAGGGGTTTTATTAGACACTACATCTGAAGGAAACCTTAGGTCTAGCACCCCCTTGTGGCAGAAAAACTGCATTCACAAAACAGTTGATCTTCACAAGAGTTTTCATAAGTCAAACCGGAAAGGATGTTTTTCTATGAATTCTGTGTAGTTACTTTGGCTGCTGCTGCGGTGGCTGCTGTGGCTGCTGCTGCGGCTGCTGCTGTGGCGTCCGCCCCCGGGATGAGGTGGAGGAGGACGGCGTGCCCGACGAGTGTGCGTGATGACTGCTGTGATGACCGTGGTGGCTGGGGTGTGCGACGTGGCCTGCGTGTGGGTGGGTGTGCGAGGACTGGGGGGTGGAGCCGGTGTACTGCGGCGTGCCCAGCGCCTGCTGACTCGGGGTGGTGTAGGAGTAGCTGGGCGTCATCATGGGCGTCGCGATGGGCTGCTGCGGAGTGGCAAACACCTGGCGAGAAAAGACATTCAGAACCAACGGCAAGTGAAGATTTACTCCAGAAAACAGTAAACACAGTCAGTGACTCTGATCATCTCTTCATCATCAGAGAGGAAGCCGCCCCACATGCTGCCTCAGGTTGCAGAGTATCGGGTGTGTTATGAGCAGTGTTGCCACAGTTATCTTGAAAAAGTAATATGATTACTGATTACGAGTTCCTCCTTTAAAAAGTAAATGTTACTTTACTGATTACTTGTTTTTAAAAGTAACTACATTAGATTACAATGAGAAGTAACTTCAATGTGTTCACTAGTAGTAGTTTGTTACTGATGAGTAACGCGTTACTGGCATCGCCTGGTTGTGAGCCAGCGGAATCTGCAACATGAAAATCTGTCCTCACGTGATAAGCAGACGAGCTTCCTCCGCCCCCTCCCGTGCTGCCGCCGTAGCCGTACTGGCTGGAACCCCACTGTGCCGGGGTGGTGTTGGGGTTCTGGCCCTGGCCTGTGACTGCGGCGATGGCGCTGAACATCTGAGAAGTCATGTTGCGCGGGAGCGAGTTGACGGCTCGTGTCAGGTCTGTGGAGGACGGAGTTATCAAAATGGGACACATGTACTCTTGAGTGTGAGTGTGTGTGTGTGTGTGTGCAAAAGAGCGGAGACGCACCTGCAATATTGATATTAGCTGGGGTGGCATTCAGGGAGGCGGGGGTCCTTGTTCGGCTGCTGTTGCTAGGAGTGATACCTTTGATAGGAGAAAAAAATAATGTTTATCAGCGGCAACATATTTCAACAGATTTGAAAGAAACAGTTGAAGTACGAGGCTTCAGTACCTGGCACAGGCTCTTGGTAATGGTCCTTAAACCAGCGGAATAAGCCGTTAACTGTTGGAAATATCTGGGACCGGTAGCGGAAACCATCCGGGGTGATGGTCACATACTCAATCCTAGAGGAAACACACAAAAAAGTAAATATTCACTATCCTGAGTGGAACAAAACAAATGGAGAGTGGTTGGTACCTGTGTAAAACGTTACTGCAAAAAAAAAAAGAGATCACCAAAAACGGGTACAAAGCTGAACCTCCGAGCCTCAAACAATGGATGGATGCGTTTAAAGGACTATACACAATGGAAAAAAATGACTTTCTCCTTCAACGGAGGAGGATACTGCCTCCTTGAGACGGCACAACTGTGGACGCCCGACTTAAATCAAATTTAATTTAATATGAATGCAGGTGTATCTTTACTATCTTCTGTTTGTTTTGTTCTTTTTGTATTGTTTTGTTTGTTCCATGTTTTGTTTTTGTTGAATATAATGTAAAAATGTTCAATATAAAATAAAGAGTTACAAAAAAAAAAAGGAGATATTCTGTCATTTCATGTCAGCTTTCCAAATGTTACGATAAGAGTGTAACATGTAACAGTGTAAGAGAGTAGTGTAAAAGAAAAGCTCACCGAGGTTTTCCGCGGGGCTGGTAGCCGAGAATGAATTTTCCCGGCAGATCTTTACATGCCGAAATAAAGTAAGGAATAAAAGTGGGCTTCTCCCTCTTTGTCCTGACCAACATCTCCTCCATTTTCTACATCAGGAAAGAAGAAAATAAACAGCACGAGATGAGTCGTATCTCCTTCAATAATAAATACTGTAAAACAGGACAATGAGTACATACCTCTTTGCTTCCCCCGTTGCAGTCGTGGAAGTACTTGTGCCCAAGTAAATCCCGGGCGAAGGAAGCCATGGGCTGAACGTACCGGGCAATGATTTCATCTAAATCTTCAAACTCCTGCAGATGGTACGAAGACGGACCGATAAAAAACAAACCCCCCACTGCAGAACATTGTTGTGACGATTATAAAAGGAGACGGCAGCTCACTTCGTTATTGATCCAGAGCCTGCGCCCCAGGCTGAAAGCGTTCTCTTTGCCTTCTTCCTTCACGTCAACATGTTGGTAGATGCCATCTGCCACCTGAACAACATCAGACACTTTGCATCAAACTCTGTCTGACGACTACAATTTCTTCAACAATCAGTTCAAAAGTTCACCCGTGATGAATTTCCATTTGATCTTTTGTCAGGTCTCTTCACATCAATCTCACGTTCACCAGCACTGCAAAGCTTCTCGTTGTCCTTCTCTTTGATTCAGGATATTTTCTTTAATATTCAGTTTCTCACCTTCCAGGTTACCGTGAGGTGGTTTTCTCCTTTGCTGCTCGGTCTGATGATCAGGTCTCCCTGGTCGAAGGTCTCCATCATTTTCTCAGCCTGGTTAAAGCTGATGTTGTGGAAGTTCAGGTGGGCGATGACGCGCTTTACATACGCTGAGAAAACAAATATGACAAAAGATGTAAGACGAAATAAATCTTGTTGAATAAAGATTATATTATTAAGATACTGATGAACCTATTTTATTTTATTTTTTACACTCACGTGTTCGTTGCTGCTTCTTTTTCAGCTCCTCCTTCAGTTTCTGATCTTCAGACTCGTTGTCAAAGTCGTAGTAGGTGTCTTTAGGGAGCTTCCATTCATTGTTTTTGTCCATCAGATCGGAGGTGCGACATGTCAGGTCGACACTGAACTTCTCAATGTCGATTTTCATGATGCGGCAGTGAACGGTCATGCCCACCTGGAAGAGGAGAAGAGGAACCATCGATTAGAAACAATGAAAAGAGAAAACACAACCATAATTTAGATGCATCAAGACAGATTGATTCTAAAACAAAAACTGGCACGTGTTGAGATCAAATTAGCCAAAGAAAAAAACACATCAGCAGAAAACTACAAACACCTCACCCTGACTCTCTCTTCGGGGTGTTTGACCACTTTGTCACTGAGGAACTTTGTGGGAATAAATCCCTGGACACCGTTGTCAAGCCTGCTCCTCACTCCAATGGCCTGACCGGGACACGAGCCATTGTCGAAGTGATTCCATACCTGAACGCAAAGCAAAATGCACGAGATGAAAAAAGCTGTCGTCTGTTTCGGCACATTGAAAGAAGAAAGAACAGCTAGAGGCATCTGGTACCTCGCTCAGTTCGGGGAAACTGTCCTGCTGGCAGAAGGGACACTGCCACAGGCCCGTGCTGTCGTTACGTATGGCCTGGTCGTAGGTCTCACTCTGTGGCCGCCGGTGAGCAATACCCGTCACAACACTGGTAATCAGTTTACCTGAAAGAAAAGACAAAAGCATAAATATAGCAATACTTACACAATTGTACTGCAGAGCATCAATTTAACATCAGTTTCTCACAGTAAATGCCAAAACACTGGAATCACCTCTAGATACTGATTATACATAAATCACTTCCGGGTAGTGAATTGTTTACCGATATAGAAGGTCTCTGGAGTCTCCTTAGTGAGCAAGTTGAAGACCTCCTCAGTGTTGGGGACTCGGTAGGCAACTCTCAGATCTTTATACCTGCAGCTGAGCTCTGCACGGATGTCATACAAGGTGATTCCCTTGTTGCCGTAACCCTACACAGACAAAATGAAGAAGAGAACAAGAGCGATGATGAGTCTGCGTGTGAGAAGGGCTCCTGCTATACATCCAGTCACCCTCCACAGGCCATCTGCAACAAGGCTGTGACAGTCATGTGACAAGTTTCTGTCTTCTCGTCAGATCAGAACAATTCGCCAGGTCATCCGTGTGTAAAATAGGAGTCTTCGGTTTGTGTGCTGCCCTGCTGTACTGCTGCACAGAAGTGCTTCAAAGGCCAGAGAAATGTTTCCACCAATCAAATAGCAATATTTGCAAAAAAATTAAATAAATAAAAAATAAATCTCCTGGTAGAAGAAGCTATTTTTAAAGCTTGTTTCAAAACTCCTAAACTTGATAGTGGATTTATTTTGTTGGAAATGGTTTTAATTTGAAGCTTCTGGATGTATGCACACACACACATACCTGTCTTTCGAGCTCTTCAGCAAAAGCATCCAGGTCCAGATCTTTGAGACGTTCTGGATTTTCCAGGATCTCCTCCAGAGCCCCAGCTGGGTTAGCATCCTCAGCAGATTCATCGTACTCAAGAGCATCCACAGCCATCTTGCGAGCCCACTCATACGTCTCAGGATGGACACGAGAACCATCCAGAACCTCGATATACGAATCCGTACTGTAAGAAGGGAAAAACAAAAACTCTTAAAAGCCCCGTAGTTTGTAAATAACTTGTCTTGACATAAGTATGTCGAATAGTCTTAAGGATTTCAATGACCCAAGTATGAAGTACAAACCTGTCCCCAAGTGACGCCGTGTCAATCTTGATGAACCCAGCACAGTTGATAAAGACTTTGGGTCCCATGTGACACATTGTGACCAGCTGTGTTCTGTTTTCCAGACGAGTGTTGTTCTGCTTCAGAATCTGCACAAACAAAAGCCCCACGGTGGTTGTAAGGTCACCAGATAGGATCTGATATCACACAAACGCTTCTTATCAGTGTCACAATCCCATACCTTGAGCAGGTGAGAGCCCTTCCTTGGTCCCAAACCACAGACGTACTGGACAAGGCTCTGAGTGTGAGGATGAGCGATGGCCTTGTTTACATCCACCCCAACCTCATTTACACGGTTGATGAACTCACAGTAGAGAGCAGAGATCAAATCGTCCTTGACCACATGCTCCTATAACAAAGCAAAGACACACAGTTAAATCATATTCTACCACAACAATACATATGTACAGGATGAGGGAACTATATAGATTTCCCATTTTTGTCAAAGATCTCACCTGCAGTGGGTGCAGTTTGAGACAGAGAATGTCCTCATCACTACTACACACTTGAGCGTACTCCACCAGGGGATCTTGGATCTTCCTGGCTATAGATATAGCCTGCCGCAGCAGTGGAGGATAATCCCTGTAATCAACCTGTACAGAGAAAGCAGGGGGTCAGGCAAGTGTGAACAGTGACGGAAAACACTGGAAACACCTTAGATATATCAATGAAACCACTGGCATTATTAGGTATCTGATAGGTGTGGTATAAATTACAGGTATTGAGTGTTTACCTCGGACTTCTTGCTGTTCATGTACAGCGTGGCCAGTTCATTGTCAACTAGCTCCACACCAACGGCAGGAAGAGAGGACTCCTGTTCAAGCTCACCGATCGTCCTCTTGATGTCCTCCATAATCATTTGGGCATCACTGCATACACACATTTCCACAGATTAACATCAGCATCTTTAAGACTTGTAGTGAGAAAGTCTTGACGTTAGATACAGATGGAAATCAATTTCTTACCGGTTTTCTCCAGCGACTGCTACAACATGAGGCTTCTTACTGGAGAGGAACTTCTTCAGATTTTCAATATCATTGGCCTGAGGGTTTCAAACGCAAAGCAGAAAACATAAGAACAACATACTCACTAACATAGTTCCAATGCCTAAAATACATCATGTAACAGTAAAGTGAGAGTTTTGTTCTCATCTTCTACCTTCTTTGTTCTCTCATCCTCCCTGAAGGCATTCCGCCTCATCATAAAGTAGGGCAGACGAAGGAAATCCACCACTTCGCCTTCACCGTTGATCAAAGCACAGAAAACGGGCGTATCTCTGATAGAGTAGTTAAAAAATAGCAAACTGGTGAGAATACAGTATCTCCAAACGTGATTAAATAAAGGTTAAAACTCAAACATGCAGTGTCTCACTTTGCACGTGCTCTGTAATTGTTTGCATCGGTTCTTTCTACTAATAACTGAATTAAAAAGAGTGCACCCTGCAACACATACCTGCTCGGTGCGTAGGCTACACCAAGCACACGAATGCCTTTCCCTTGGCTTTCGTCCATAAGATCATCATCTTCTTCCACCTGCTGATCAGGCCTGTAGGGAGCCACCTTCAGGCAGTTATACAAGCGACGGCAGCAGGACTTCAGGAGGAAATGGGAGAATCACAGTTTATGAGTTTTCCAGTTAGAAATATAAATTACTTAATGATACAACTATTGCACAGAAAAAAACAAGAAAACCAAAAGCTGAATACTTACCCTGACAATGCTCTCTTTAGCCTCTGCAATCAGTTTGGTTTTAAGCTCCTTTGCCATCTGAGGGTAAAGGAACTGATTGAGAGATCTTTCTATGGCCAACGTTCGCTGTCGGTTCCACTCTTGCACCTGGTGACTGAACTCATCTCTGTAGTAGAACTGTTTGATCTCGTCAAAGTATGTCTGGTCCCCAGCATACCTGTGCAAAACAATAAAATAAATAAATAACATATTCATGCGCAGAAGAGGAGACAAAACAGTTTGGAAAAAAAAACTAAACAAAAAAAAACTAAACAGGTTCATATTCCACATTTCAACTGACAGGAAGTTGGACTAGAAAATCAGCAGTGTCTTGAATAAAAAGAAAAACCTCATGGAGTCTATCCTTCATATTTTATCATTGACATATTATTTTTGCTTCGACATCCAAGTAGTTTTTCTACACACTTTTCTAAAAGAGAAAACGGAACACGTCGGATGTACATACCCTTTCACCCCGATGAGATCGATACAGATCTCAATGGAAAGCAGCCCCTCGTCCTCAGCCAGACACATCTTCAAGAACTGATCCCCGTTCAGCTCTTTCACAGGTTTATTCTTGAGATACTTGAAGGAGTAGGCAAAATGAGCCTCGTCTACCGCCTATGAGAAGAAAGAAAATGTCCCAACAATGTGAAGATGTTCAGCTCCCTTGGAATTGTGCTTATGATAAACTGTTGTAGATGTCTGCAGTGGAACTGGCCCCTACCTCCTTGCCCTTCTTCGTGGGTTTGGTGTTGATCTTTGCTCTTTCTTGAAAGGTCTGTCGGAGAACGTGCCTGACCAGAGGCTCGCGGGCAATCTGCATGGCGACCATATATCTGGTCCCTTCCAGGACGGCCTCCGGGGTGGAGAACTGACTGCAAACATAGTCTTTGGCCAGCTCGACTGGCTCAGCTGGGAACTGCTCTGTCTCGTGACGCTGGTAGCTGTCTCTCAAATTTTCTCCAAACTGCTCGGGAGTTAATCCAAACTTTTTAGCCAAGCCGTCTGTAGCAAAGAGGACACAGCAAGAACTCGTGACGCAGTGACACGTAAACACATGAGGTGCGGGCAATAAAAGGAAGAAAAAGAGACTAACCCAGTCCAACACTCTGACAGATGCTGTACATATCCCTGCGAGAGGCCAACTTCAGGTCAGGACTTTTGTTATCACCTTCCTCCTCCACCTCCAACTCCTCCTCTTCACCTAAAGACAAAGTTGTTCAGTGAATTGTCAAGGCGAGCTGAACACAATATAAGAGACATAGTTTTCATCTTTCATCATCTCAGCCACGTCAATCTTACCATCTTCAGACACTTCTCTGATCTTTTTGAGCCTTTTCTTGCTCGCTTTGGCCGCATTCTGCATCTTAGGAACGTCTCGGCCATAGTACAGCAAAAAGTGATTGTACACGTCACTCAGCTCCTCAAGGGTCTGGACATCTTTTAGCCTTAAGAAGACAATAAAATCGATTTACAATTTCCATCCAGTGGTTCCTTCCTTCTAAATAACCTGAAAAATAAATGATTCTTCTCAACTTTATGACTCCTGTGTTACCAAAACGTACCTCTCCATGTCAGCAGTGTCCAGAGGACGGATGCCGTCAGCCAAAGGTTTGTCTGGGTCAGCAGAGATCTGCTCAAACTGGAACGCCTGCATCTTCTGAAACAGACGGGTCAGGTTCTGCTTCCTGGACCTCAGCTGAGTCCACTGCGGGGTGAAGGACGAAGTTAAGATGGTAGTCCATGAAAGTGAAAGACAGTAAAGTGATTCCAGTGGTGAAGGAACCATGTGTGTAATACCTTCTCATCCCATTGCCACACTTTCCACAGGTCATTGATATTTAGCTCAGGTTCAACATATTCCTTTCGGTAGAAAGCGATGAAAGGAACCTGGAAAAAAACAACAACAAAAAACAAACACACAAAACAGTTTTTTACAACAGCGTCACTCTTTCTCCTCACAATAATGACAAAACAACAAACATTGTGACGTTAACAAATAGAAAAAGACAAGTGACTGTACCTCAAACTGTTGATTCCTCATGAAGTTGAGGGCCTCTTTAATTTTTGCAATGGTGCTGGGACCCTTCCTGCTGAAGTTTGTGGTTGTTCCTCTGTCAAGGTAATCTGTACTTTCCTGTTCAGTGCACACAAAAAGAAAACGCGTTCTTTTAATATTGGGAGAAAAATCTAAATTCTGCTAGAAAAACTAAATCGTTTCAAAAACAGGAAACAAAATGATAAGCTGGTACGCAGTTTTATTGCAGACTTAAAGCAAATAAGCAAAAACTTTACCTGCATAGAAATGGTAAGCGTGGAAAAGCCATGTCTATATATCCACTCTGCCTCTTCCTCCAGTTCATCATCCTCAGCAGGTTTAACAGGGATGGATCGTAACTACCGGACAAGATACAAAAATACTCAGTAAGATGAACGAATGAAAATTCTAAATGAACGTGCCCAGAAGAACCAGCTGGGAAACATACCTGGAACCTCTCGGGCATGTCTGTAGAGCGGATCTCATTGTCCTGGTCAGTCATGTGACTGCTTTCCAGCTCACTGGGCTCATAGATCTCAAAGATGCTCTTCCTCCCCTGCCTCCTCTTTGTTTGTTTCTTGGGTCTGTCCCAACCCTCTTCATCTTGGTCTTCTTCCTCCTCCTCTCCCTGATCATACGCGTCTGCGTCAAAGTCGGCAAAGTCGAAGTCGCCGCCAAAAATCTCCTGGGCCTCTTGCAAAGCTCTGTGCAAACATGAACCCAGATTAGAACAAGTGTCGGATTCTCCCAACAAATTACTGTAAATTAAAGTCTGCTCGCTCTGCAGAAATAACTACAACACTCACGCATCAGTGTAGCCCGAGAACTTCTTGCCCTTCTTTTTAGTGATGGGCTGGCCGTCATCATCGACAATAAAATCATCGATATCTGTGAAGCAAAGCCAAAAAAACCCCGCCCCAAAAAATCAAAAAAAAAAAAGATACCATTTGACGATACAACCCATTAATATTCCACCGTTTATGTTCTGATGTTTGTGTTCTCAATGAATATAAAAACCATGTAGCCAAACCTGACTCCTCGTCCTCTCCTTCTTCGTCGTCATCGGCATGTCGGAGAGGCTCGTCGACGGCTTCGCCGTCCTCCAGCTCACCCTCAGCATCCCCATGAAAAATCTCATCTGCAATCAGATCTTTCTCATCGTCATCCTCCTCGTCATCGTCCAGCATTTTGACTCGGTCATATTTTTTCCTCTGCGAAACGAGAGATAAACAGTATAAATCCGACACTGTGACTTCACTGATGGAATTTTTAAGAAGAGAACAACTCTTCTTACCCTTCTTTTCACTTTGACACCCAAGTTCTCCTCAATGAGGTCAAGATCATCGTCATCAAGAGTGTCGTCATAAACTGCAAAGATTAAAAGTGTCAGTCTGAGACAACCATGATAGATATGTTATATATCTGTACACAAAATAACAATTCTGAGGGATTAAACAAAAAAGATTGGGATTTTTAATCCTACGGTATCAGTCTGCATAGCTGCAAAAGTCAACCGTTATTAATCACAATTCCTTCAAAGAAATGAAGGAAGATTAAACGTTGCACCAGTAGAGAGCTAACATTAAATGGCATCTGTCCAGGTTAATCCAACCAATATGTGTGTACATCTGTGTCTACAACATATGGGGGTGAAGGTGGAGGAAGCCACTTATTGCTTCACCTTGCCAACAGATGCCAGAAATATGTTAATGGTTTGTTCTGATTATTCAGCAATAGATCTGAGCACATAAGGACATTCGAGAAAAAAACACTAAAATTATATTATCATAAAATCGCACATTACAAACAAATGCTTTTAAAGATTCAAGCAGGACATTTTACAGTTTAATGCAATGTCTGATCGTTCTGACGAGCAAACTGTCGAACAGACGCCTTTTTCTAAATCATCTTAAATCCAGTTCAGAATATGTATTTGGTCGCAGAGCAGATTACGCATTAGGATAACTGCAATCAGGCTGTTTCTTTAATCTCATCAAGCAAAATGACTCGGAATTATTCGACAAATGCATCGCTGGAGACCAAATAGGGCCTAAGAGAAGAGGTCAACTTAAATTAAACATTGAACTATAAGACCAATACAATGCAGATATTTTGCACAAAGAAAAATGCAGATTGACATTCCAAGTTTTTCACATTCAGAAGGATTGTTTTGGCTTCTTGTGCCACTCAAGGAAAAGAGAGTTGTATTTTAAACCGAAGTAAAATCATTGCTTTTCAACTACTGATTAAGCAGTAACACACAAACACGCACGCGCACACACAGTGTGTGTCAGACTTTCATTCAGCTCTTATCAATGTTCTTCTCCGCTGAGCTAATGAAGTAACAACCTTGACAACAAACTACACAGGTTTGACATATCAAACTCATAACAACAACAATAATGAATGAGGATTGTTAGCCCATTCATAATAATCATTTTGAAAACCAACTTCAAACTATTGCAGGGCCACAACACAAACGTGGCATGTTGATGATACATGGGTTGCAATTTGTACAATTTCTAGGGACATGGAAAGAGACTAAAAGACAATAAGCATTTATGTCATGCTCGACACATTTGACCTTGTGACAATTAATAGTGTGGTGTTCGAAATACTGCAACTATAAGAAGAAGAAGAAGAAGACTTACTGCGCTTTTTACGTCTGTGCTTCACCTCGTCCTCAGAGTCGCTCCCTTTTGGACTAGCACTTGCTGCTTCCTCTTCTTCCTCTTCATCCCCATCATCGATGAGCCCACGTAAATTTCCTTGCTCATCCTGATCCTCTGTGTTTTCCTCTTCCTCCTCATCTGTTGAAACGTGACAATAAGCAGCTGACACACAAAATGACAATAAAAATACACAAGAAGCACGACAACAGAGGAGAACGTACCATCTTCCTCCATAAACCTTTGGGTCTTTGTTGGCTTTAAGTCTTTCTCTTCGAACTCCTCCTCTGACACCTCTGCTTCACTCTCAATAAAGTGAGACATAACTGCTACTCCTGGAAGAGAGGTTCACATATGATCTTTACAAGCATAACACCAAATCACGCACACATTTTTTGCTCTGTAATTTTCTGATGGACATACAACCCTATTCCTTGATCATTAATATTTTCATATAGTTCACTCAGAAATATCATCACTTTGATGCAGAAGTTTAAAATGAACAATATGCTGAATGCAGTTTTCATTCAAATATTATTAGAACACGAGTTATTCAGATTCTCTGTCATTTTCAGACTGAAACTGACTCATGGGTATCTGTAATATGAGCTAATTTCTGCAAAAATAATAGATGAAATATTAAATAATGACGTAATATTAATAGCTGCACTGTGTAAGAACTGAACACTAAGGCGGGGAATTACAACAAAGACAGAACATTCATCGAGATACAGTCAAACGAGTAATGACAGAAGGCCCGGTATAATTATACTTGCAACTGGTAACTTAAATCGCAGATTGTTCTTTTGGAAAGTAATTTGTTTACGAGCGATCACTTTGAGAACACTGTCGCATTGCGCACACAGCATCAACAAAGATGGCCCAGCTAACACTCCCTCCATTCAAACTAATGCATAATAATTAAAGTGAATGTATATATCTGTAGTATCCGATGTATTGAAAACGTCCAAAAATCACAATTGTATTGGAATTCCGTATTGAAACATGCGAGCTAACGTGTGAGCCACCAACGAGGCTTAACCGTGCTACTTAGCATCTGAGCTAACGTTTATAAGCAAGACTGACATTTTAGTGTTTATTAGAAATACTTAGTGCACGGCAGTAAATTAGCTGGTATATCTACAAATAGAATCAGGCCTAAATCACCGCTGTAGAGATTAAACCGAGGCCTTCAGACCTCCTCCGGTGTCAGGCTGGTTAGCGCTTTAGCATGTCGGATAGCCTAACATTAGCCCGGTCGGTAACGAGCGTCAGCTCAGCGGCGCGGTGTGGTGTTCACGTCCCCGAGGACCGGGTGAGAGCGGACTTACACGTCTCAGTGCGGCGGCCTAGTCCGAATAAGTAAGTGGGATAAACTGTACTGTGCCGTGTGTTTGTGTTTCGGAGCTCGCACTGGTAAAAGCCCACAGTGTAGCAGCTTTGTGACGTAACTTCCCGTCAGTAGAGGCGGCGCCCTCTGCTGGCTAACCAGCATTTTGCAAACTGATTTATATAGTGAAAATGCAAATAAAAAGTTAAATCTGTGTTATTAAACAGTAATAATAGTCTTGTTGCAATATTTTGAAATGCTAAATAAATGTACTATAAAGGCTCCATGTGAAATATATGTAACATCACAGATCTTTGACATTTACTATTATTATTTTTAAAAAACACACACACATCAGAAATGTGTTCTATGTAGTCTCCTTGGTATGTGGTATATTGCACATAAGTTGCCTTTAAGGAGAAATGGGTCCGGGTTCTTATGGGTTAATTATCATAGCAGTTACTACTCCGGGCCGCTTGAAGCGCTGCTTACCTGCCAACTGGTCACAGTACTGTACGTGGTTCATGACGGCAGAGAAATTATTACCAATCTGAGGGATCTCCCGCCGGTAATCACCGGTTTTTCTCTTCTAGGAATGGGAAACGTATACTATTCTCCTCTCCCACTGTTTCTGTCATCTCTCTTCGTTGTGATTTCATGTCTGTTGGGGCTGTCGCTTGGAACTGAGCTGAGCTTTGTCACATGCGGCTCCGTGATCAAACTGCTGAATGTGAGACACAATGTGAGACTTCACTCTCATGACGTGCGTTACGGCTCCGGTGAGTTCAACCGTTTATTACACATTTGTATACGATTCATAACGCCCACCAACTTCGCACAGGCTCAGATTATGTTCGCTTTCGTAGGTGGAAATGACAAAACGACAGATCTTTGTGTTGAAAGGTGCAGCTCATCCTGACTGTGTGCAATCAGAGAGTGATACGTGTAAACCATTGAAACGTGACCTGCTTTAATCTGCTCAATAGATCAGATCAGTTTGTCTTTCAAATGGAAGATTATACATATGAAGCAGACTCAGGAGATCACCAGTCCTGTTCTTGTTTATTTATTTGACAGAGGCTAGATGAAATCAATGAATCACTCATAACTACACAACGTCATTCAGTGTCAACGTTAATAAAAATAAGGCAGTATTTATATTGTCCAATGTGTCATAATTCCATTAGATCTATAAGACAAATATCTCTGCCGCCAGTTCAATCTCCTGTAAAAGATAAGCAAATAGATTCACAGTACTCGTCAAACAGTGTATATCTTACAAAAACACACAATACATGTGTTGGCTTAAAGAAATATTAGTGATTATATCACTCTGCTTTGCCATAAATTAAACTTTATAAAAACATTTAGCTGCATTGCCGTTATAAACTTCCCGACAGTCAGTTCACTTGAATATGTTGTATTTATTATGAACAGCTATCATCTATCCTTTCGCAATATATACAATATATACAATATTTACAATGATTGTATTAAATACGAGATATACCAAATAAAATAAAGTATATTAATATGAATTATACAACATATGAAACATTATTATATGTAAACAATTCTCTATGTTTTGTCATTATCAACCCAAGGTATTTGTTGACATTTTATACAATTACAAGTATACAAAAAAGTATTCATATACCACATTTCAAACATAAAATGCAGCTTAACTGGCGGCTGTGGCTCAGTTGGTTATGACTTTCTGTCAATCTGAAGTTTTCAGGTTCAGTTCCACATCTCCTCCTGTCCACATGTCAGAGTGTCCTTGAGCAAGACACTGAACCCCAAACTGCTCCTATTGGGTGGACAGAGCGCCTCACATGGCCGCCACATCCATTGGTTTGGAGCAGTGATGACCTAGATATTTGAGAAGTGGACTTTGAACTGTCGCAGGTTTGATTCCCAGAGTGGACAAGTCACTACTGTGTGACCCTTGACCATCATCGTAATGTAGCTGCCCCCCCGCATCCTAGAAACAGGAGGAGTCAATACTAAAAAAAAAAAAGAATGTATAAAGTATGATTAGTTTGGTGAGCGAAAAGAAAATGCATTAAAATTGAATAACATCAGTTCAATATCAAAAAGAGAGCACGCTTTAAAAGTGGACTAAAACAAATGAGATTATATAATCGCAAAAATAATATGCAAAACAGAAACTCAATAAAAGATACGCAACTTGAAATCAAGAATTGAGAAACTAAAGGCAGTAAAATTTCAAAAAGGGTATAAGTTTAAATCTGACAGGCAGTCAGAATTGTGAGCTATAGAAGTTTGTGAATTGTGACCAAAGTCAAACACAAGACTTGAATGACAGATTTCATTCCTTCTTCAATCATAGCAGTACTGGATCGTTACAGTAAATGAAACACAGAATTCTCCATCCATCTTTTACATTATTTCCGGGGGCTGGAGCTGATCCAAGTGGACTATATTAGTAGTCAGGGTACTTGGGCTGCAACGCTGCGCAGCACAGAACTCTTCGAGTGTGTCAAATCTCTATTATTAACAAAAGCTACTGACCAAAGTCCGAAGGCATCACAGCTATCAGACCCAGTCTGTGGAGTTTGCATGTTCTCACCTGTTGCTCTAAATAATAAGACTCTGTGTTATGAACTTGCAAAATGTCGGTAGGAATGGATGGATGTGATATAAAATTCTCGTTCCCTGACTGAGCGCCTGCGCTGCTCTTCTGTGACGGTGTTTGTGAGGCAGGGAGCGGACAGCAGTCTGTAACGGGAGTTTCTGCCGTGGAGGACAGCAACAGCTACTGGAGCGTTCGAGGAACCAGCGGAGCGTTGTGCCATCGCGGCACTCCGGTTAAATGTGGCCAGACGATCCGCCTCACTCATGTCAACACGGGCCGCAACCTGCACAGCCACTACTTTGCGTCGCCGCTGTCCTCTAACCAGGTGGGTGTGTTGGCATGTGAAGGATGATCCAATGTGGCAGAGTGAGGAAAGGATGTTAGAGTGTATTAAGACGACCTCGAAACTTCCAGAGAAATTATAAAAAGCTGATCACAAAAATGTGTGTGGAATGCAACAAAGTTTACACCAGCCCAGCTGAGTTTAAGCCACCGAGAGATTAACTGCAGTGACAGTCCTAACCCGGGCTTGGAGGTCGCCTTTCACACTGAGCAAAGAAGTGAGCTGGACATCGGCTGACAGCAGCTTTAACACTTTAGACGACTTGGCAAACTTTCGGGGGAAAACAGCCTCTGGCCAGCAGAAACCTCGCCACTCTTCAGGAAGTGTGAGAAGACTGTCTTTCCGAGGTGTAAGAGGGCAGGGAGATACGCTCCGCGAGAGCTGTCGGATATTTTGGTCTCCATTCCCCCTCAGATGGCTCTTCCTATAATGTGTCTGGATGTATGAGGTGATGGCCTGTTATGTCATAAAGTCGTGGTCTGCTCTGTGGCACTCCATCATCCACAGGAGTCTTAAATCAGTGATAAAGTTCTTCGACAGATGGGTATTTTTTATATTTTTTTAAACCTTCAGCCAGAAATAGATGTCCCTGTGTTGTTATTTATCTGCTGGCTTCCAGGGTTCCTGAACGCGTCCAAAACTACACTTTTCTATCACTATGGCAATGTAAAATTAGCAGCACGTTAAAAAGATCTCACAGACACTGCAGGAGTTTCCATTCACTCAACAAGCACAGCACATCCTTCACTGTCCTTCTGGTTATTAACTAATCAGACATAAGACTCACGCATATGTTTTTTTTTTTTTAAAGCTTTAGTGTTTGTCTTGGTATGTCATCATGGCCATGAGCGTTTGCTGAAGATTTAATTTGAACTGCAGCCAAACTGTGAAGGACACAATCAAGTAAAAACATTAAACATGTTATATTGTATTATAATTATATAGAAATATTCATGATCATCATCATGAAAAACTATTTTATACTTAAAATTAAACTTAAAATGGTTCACAGGTGAGAAAAAGAAGAGACGAATACAAATGAACAACTACAATAAAAATGGTTGAAAAAAGAGAAAAAGAACAAAATCAAATAAAAGTTTTTAGCATTTTCTTTTTTAACCGATACTGAATTGGAAAGAAATCTATTTTCAATAAATATAAATGGAAAAACTATTTAATTCCAGGTACATTTAACAAAGCCGCGGTTCTCAAACTTAAACTGAACTTTGTAAAAATATTAGAAACGTACAAAGTGTACAAATGGTTGAAAGAAATTTCAAATTAATTCTGTGAGACACCCGTGCTGTATGCACTCTCTTTTTATATCACACTTTTTGAAAACACGATGACCAACCTGAACATACAGCAGTTTTCTCCCAATATATCAATTACGCTTGGATATTTATTTCACTGTTGCACCATAACAGACACTTTCCCTCTTCTTAACACCTCTAACAGCTGTTTTCCATCAAATAAAGAAGATAGTATTTATTTTGAAAATAAATCTATCTCATATTTTAGATATGTTATTCTAAGTTTGGTGCTTTTTTTTAACTCTATGTATTTGAAAAATAATTTTTTTAAAGACTTTCCTTCATGTACTACTAGAGGGAGCTCCACAGTTTGAGAATGAGTGACAGATATAAGAAAACAACATCAAAACTATTCAGGTGCAGCTTGAAAGATTAATATCATTGAGAGGTTTATGATATGGCAGTTTTTTCTCTACTCGAGCATTTTTAAATCTTAATTGTGAAAAACAATACAAACTTATTACATTTTCAAATATTTTCTACAGGGGTAAAGAGTGAAACAAAAACCTGTTTGAAATGTCTCAGTTTGTGTAGAATAAATGTAGAATATACGGAACTTTCAGTTTTAATCAGGCTATGGGAGAATTGAACATTTCCAGATGAAGAACTGCAAAGGTGCAGTGTCGATCTTGATTGGTGATGTGAGGAGACAAAGATCTGAGGCTGCTGGGTTTCATGCGGCGATGTACCTCCTTCCCTCCTCTGCTCCACAGGAGGTGAGCGCCTTTGGAGAGGAAGGGGAAGGCGACCACCTTGATGAGTGGACCGTTCAGTGCGCCGGATCCGTGTGGAAGCGTGAGGAGGCCATCCACTTCCGCCATAAGGCCACAGAGGCGCTGCTGTCGGTGACGGGGGAGCAGTACGGCCGGCCGATCCACGGCCAGACGGAAGTTCACGCCATGTCGAACCCCAGCCCGCACAGCCTGTGGAAGGCCATGGAGGGCATCTTCATGAAGCCCAGCGAGAGCCCGGCAGGCAGCCGGGACTACAGTTACCCACACACAGAGTTTTGAACTTCACGTCTCCTCTCGGCTTTTGTCTTATCACATTTTCCCTCCTCGTCTACCTCTGTCTCTAATTACATTGGTATCAGCCGCCTGCCCAAGATAAACATTCTGTCCGTGGACATTAACGTTGAAACACTACTTGAGTCCTCAAAGGTCTAGCGGCTCCGCTCGGAGTCCCGATGTGGGAACAGCGCTGTCAGAAGAGTCTAAGACTAATCTTGATTCAGGTTTTTGACACTTCGTATAACAAGACATGTTATTTATTGTCTCACGACGACACAGGACGGAGCAGGTTCACCATGTCAGCACGTTCGTGTCACCAAGCCAGCCTCGTGTTTAGTGATACTAAAAAAGACATTGTTACACTTGTGCCTTTATCCTCTTTCAAAAAAGCATCCGTGTTTTTATGGTGGCCCTTTTCAAACTTTTGGAAACACAAGGACGTTCTTCTTTTATATGTTATTTCTAAGCCATGCTCCACACATTGTAGGAAAAAAAATACCTTTTTCCCTTTAAGCCAACTTCAGTGTTACATTTATTTAATGTTTTTCACACTAATGAACATTGATCTATCTGAATGCTGCTCCTTGTCATTGTATGATCAATTTTGACAGTGTTGGGAGGAAGTACCGTGTTTTACATGCATATACATGTATTCTAGAGGTTAACATGAACAACAAACCCATAATGAATACCTCATATTAAAGAGCTCTTTCTGCATACCTTCATCAGTGTCCTTTATTGGATTTGCTTGGCTTTTGCCTTCAAGTGAACTGGAATCACCTCACAGTGGCCCACCTCTTAATTTCCCCTCAAAGATTAAAACCAACAGAGGGGGTTTGTTAATGTGAGTGGAGTTGTTAATGTCTGTCTGGATCATTACACTGAGCATAATACCTTGTTTGTCCACTTAATGGCGTGTTCGGGTTCATTATCTGACGGTTAATGGAGTTCGGGTGCATCTGCTCTCAGGCTACTCTCGCTTGTGTTTGACCTGTGGCCCACTAATTATCATGATTTAGGGGCGAGCGCCGATGGCGGCGTGGCATTGCAGGAAACACCTCCGTCCGACACAAACGGACTGACGTGCTAATTCACCTCGAGCCGTGACAGACTGCATCGGGTTGAATCCCTTGTGAGCGCTCGCTTCTGAGCGATGAGGCTCTTGTGTGCATGCCTCGTCACTGCCAGCAAGGTTAATTCCCTTAAAGCAGTTTTGTTTGAAGCGCTCTGCGACCCGCGCGGACTGTCTGAAGGTGATGTCGGCGCGGTGAGCTCTCTGCGGCTCCGGCTGACTCACAGACCTTTTATCTATTCTCTCATGCCTGCATGTGGGAGCTGCAGTGAAGGGCGCTCGGTAAAGACCACGCTGTGTTGTCTTTCTATTTTTGAGGTTGGTATTTAAAATGACATTGCGAACAGTGATCACAAGTGACAAGTAACATAACAAGCCTCTTTCTGCTTTGAGGACGAGATGCAGCTGAACACCTCCCTGCTCACCAGCTCAGTGTGAGGAAAAAGTTTCATGTTTTACCTCGGTGTGTCTAAATGTTGCTGGTTTAACCCTTTATAGGGAGTTAAAGATCGTGTTGTCCAATGGTCACATATATGATGGCCGTATAATGTTTATCAATATCTGTAAAGGTTTCCACTCTTCCTCCATGTCTCCTGCTGCAAACAACAGAGACATGTCCTCCAGTTGCAGCTTTCAGCCTGCATGTTTTCACATTTTCATCCTCACAGCATGGCTCTCATGGTGTTTCGACTACTCAAGAACATAGTGGAGCTTCCACTGATCTCTCAGCTCAGGTCTCACTGTTGCTCTGGTTTTAACACTGCAATCCTGAATAAATAAACTGCTGTTAATAATATTGAAAAAAAAAAATTCTTTTCATTTCTACACCTTGCAATGTCATCCTATAATTAATTGAATGCCCTTTTTTTTCTTTAATCAACATCCTTACATGTCATTTATATCTACAAAAATTATTTAGAAATGACAAAACTGATGAAAATCCCATGTGTTTCTTCATTTCTAGGTAAGAAATAAAATGTAAATGTGATGGACTTGTCAATGGATTTCTGTAAAAGACTATCTCCACTGCTGTGCCATACAGTCCTACATTCTATTTTGTTATTTGCAACAGAAAAGCATAAATGTGACTTGCAGATGCATTGATTTATCTGATGGCATTATGTCTGAAATGAAACACAGTCAAATATTTGCTTAAGTTACCAATTATGATCACGTTCCTAATAAAGGGTTAAAACAAACACCACATATTTCTATCAAAACAAGTTTTTATTGCATAAACATATATGGATATAGATTTTTTCATTTTTTCGTTTTAGATTAAACAGATTAAACTCATTATTTGCATTTTTAAATATCCATTCAGTTTATAACTATTGCTGTTTTCTTTCTCCTTTTCTAAGCAGCATGCCAAGGTTTATTACATATCTGTGTTTTAGTTTTTAATCTCTATACAATCTACAACTGGTAAAAACATGTTTTGGTAAAAACAAATCTCAAAAGCAACCTTCAAAAACATGAAAATCATGAACTGATCCTGTTCTGTTACAGATGTACAGTCATATTAATGTAAACTTTGAAAGTGTTGATAAAAGCTCTTTCAAACGAGCTTCCCTTGCATGGCCATGCAAAGGATGTCTGAATGGCACAATTATTAAGTTTTAAGATAAGGTGGTCAATGCTGGTTTCAAAAGGGTCGTGATGCCAACAGATGGAGGTGGAAACACATTAATGGGCGGAGAATACCAAAGACAAATAGACTTTTAAAGTGTAGCATACATTATACAGCAGTTGTTTTTTTTACAGGACAGTGAGGCGGTGGACACATTCCAGTGAAACCTGACGCTCACTCTACGGAGTGAGAATAAAGCCTAACCCATCCACAGTGAGCCCTACAGGCTCTGACGTGAAACAGAGATGAAGATGCTGTGACCTTGTATTTGCATATTTATGAAAATGCCCTCGTCTGCACTCTGATTTGATTAATAGCTGGTAGAAACTAGAAAAAATGGCTATTACAGTATAAACTGGAGAGTCAAATATGTGACAGTAGTACATACATAGGTACATTTAGAAACCAAGGCTGTGCCACTACAAAGAAAGATTAACTGGATTCCCCGTCTTTCGAAGACATGAAAATCTTAACGACAACATGCATACTGATTTACAGTATTATACATTTTTGCTGTGGTAATTGACCGTACAAAGCTATTTTATTTTATTTTTTTTGTTTTAAAAGAAAGCCCTCTCACCTCCGGCCTTCTTTAGATTGTGTCGGACCTGGACAGTAAACTCATGTGACTGCACATTAGTTCAATCAAAAGGTCTCGTGTGTTTTCACCTATCCTGGATTGAAGATGAAGTACTAAAAAAATTCAGATCCCACCTCGTATTTTTTTTTTCCAGGGGAGCACCATGCAGTTTGGGAATCCACAAATGTTGCTGTTGTTACAGTGAGAAGCAATGGACTCCAACACAGAGCTACATTAACACAGGGCTGGGCCATTTGACTGAAAAAACAATCATCATATTATGGAAAATGTCATTTAGATATCTTTGAAAATCACATGCACTAACAGAAACAATATCTGCTTTAACCACTTACATTTTTTTTAAAATGTCTAGATTTAAGAAAACAAGTACATAAAAATTGAACAATGATATTTCCTTATTACCCAGCCCTTCATCCATATACCTTCACCTTCAAATATAATCGATGGTTTCGCAGATATAGTTAGAAAGGACACCAGGTTTTCTCCCAACCCCATAAGCATTATAAAACTGTGGTCCATATCATTAAACTTAGCTATGACCACAGAAAAGAATACAGATACTATCACAGTCACCTTCAGCTCTTCATCTGATCCTGAGCTACAAGTAGGTTGTGAAAAGCAACATTCTTCTATTCGCCATTATAAAATAGTCACTGACCAAACTGCCCTTCCAGCACTGACTGACCCCATGTGGGACTTACTGATGTTAATCTTCAGCTCTGAACACCCTGTAAAACACGGCTGTTCAAGCATCAAGCTGCACTTCTCATTTTAACCACTAGACAGCAACCCTTCTCAAGAAAACCGCCACAGCTCCACTGCGAATCCCTGATGAAGCTCACTATGTTCTATCCTTTATACATTCTGCTGTTGAGAGGAGAAATAATCTATACGAGCAAAGTCACGTTATACATACAGTGAAATACATGGAAATCAGAGTGATATGTGTGGTGTGGTAGTGAATATAAAGGCATGCGTTTGTGTGGATTATACTGCTTGTACCACAGCTCGGCAGTGTCACAATGTGATGCTTTGGTGAAACATTTTTTAATACCAGCACATGACTAAAATGACTATAATTTGACTCAATATCCTATTATTATTCAAAACCACAGTCCTGCCGTCAGTTGACTTGATGCCTTGTCTTTTTTTCTTCTTCCGACCTTCATGTATTTTACACCCGTCAGACAGCTTGAGTGTACATTATGTATGCAGACAATACTGTGTTTTACACGCCACACATATGTTTGATCAATCAATCAGCTCTAAAAGAACGACAACAGCGGGACAGCAATGACTCCCGAGTTTTCCCTCGCTGAGTGTTGAGTTGTGCTTCTTGTAGATACGTAAATCGTCTCGCAAAATGTGTGATGTTTATACATAACTGCGTGAAATGTGACACATTTCTGATGCATTTAAAATACGATGGCCTGCATTCAGTGCCCAACATTCACTCAGTTCACATTCAGTTCAACTTCAGGAGGGTAAATGCACATTTTCCCATAATCACTGTTTGTTTTGGAAATTAGGAATGGCTCAAAGCACCTGATAAACTTTTGTTAATTAGAAAATCAAGGTTAAAGGGCGGTCTTGGTCTCAAAAATAGCAAAGGAAAACACCCTTCTTAGGCTCATGATTTATATCAAAACAAAATTTAGCTGAAATTCAGGTTCCTCATGACCAGACCAGCAAGTCCAGTAAATCCACATGGTGACATCTTCAATGCAAAACTACATATACATCGATCTACATTTACATTGTCTGCTTTTAAAAGAAAAGTAAAAGAAAACCAAAGTAAAGTAAAAAGAAGAGAAAAACCTTGAACTGATTGTTTAGAGAAGTGCTCGGGTTGTGGCTGGTCCAGCTTTGGCTGCAAAGACAGGATGTAAGGTCATGGCTGTTCTGTCCATTCCCCATGCTCACAGTGCAATTGGTTACTCCATGCCATTTCGCAGCATCTGATTGGCCGCAATAAGCATGACACTGATGATGAAAGCCATAGCGAAGGCGCAGATCAGGCTTTTCCTGACACATGTCTGCCGATTCTTCTTCTTAGGATGGACTGAGAGGTGGGAAGGAGAAGAGGAAACAAGGAAATTAATGAGGTATTCGTTCAAAACAAGTAACTTTCACATTTTAAGTTAACTTGTAACTTTTATAGTTACTTGAAAATACTGATTATTAAAAATACTGCTCATAAAAAAGAGGTTTAGTAAATACATTTTAGGTGCACTATTATAAGTGTACAAGAAGTTATGTTCAATGCCCTCTAGTGGTAATATTAATTATGGCTGCATCAATGTAGTACGTGATGAGATGAAATATAAAGAGATAATAAGTCGCATTTAGAAAGCAGATTGAGGTGGAGGATAAAATCAATGTTTCGACTTTCCAGGAGACATTAAGAATCTGCACAATAAAGTAAACAAACAGGGCAACTAACTTAGCTTCAACACAAATTCAGACGTTTGACTGCAAAATCAATTAGCTTTGGGTAAAGAAAAAAATTACTTTTTAAAATTTTCACATTGGAAAAATAGTGCAGATTGCACAGATTTGTTATTAAGCCTTTAAAAAAACCCAGAAACTTAAGTGGTCTTGTACCATAAATGTAATGAACAGCTGCTTTTTGTCTACACTCATTAAAATCTCCTACAAATATATTAAAATAGATAACTTTCACAAAGTCCAAACAGTAAGCGTAAGAAATAGATCCCATTACAATAACACAGAAAGAGCATGAAAATACAATAAAAAGTAAACCTCTGTATAAGATACATTCAATATTTGAATACTTCAATCCTGAATATGAAGCAGTTCACTGCAGCAGTTCTGAAGGATTCTACTTCTTGCTGTTTGTAGAAAGAAGCTGTTATTGGGGGTGGTGGAGGTGTGTCCTCCTGCTCCATATTTTGGGATCTGCTGAGAACAATTGGACCGACATCATTTCATGCAGGTCAATTGAAACCCTTGAGATAGTTACTTTAACTCTGCATGAGGACTAAAAATAAAAAAAAACAAAAAACTAGATTACCTGGCACTGTGCAAATAAAGAAAGTTGCCCACCAGCACCTCCTTCCTTTACTCAGTTAGATTTTGTATGAAAACTAAAATCCCCAGAGTTTTATTTCAGCAGAGATTTCCAGAATAAGCCAAAAAGTGACAAGGGTGGGATTTAGTGATGGGGTAGGATATACCTCCCCTCAGGTCTGTGTCCCCTTTTATGCTTTATTTATTATTTCCTTCGGGCGTGTATGAACTCATTCTCCTCTGCATTGACAATAAAACACTTCAAAGGCAGCCGTGGGAAAATAAACCAAACTTTAAGTTAAACAAGGGAGAGAGCTTTTTAACTCGAAACTCGCCCATTACTCCATTTTCTAATAAAATGTCACACATTTTGGTTGAATTTTGGATTTTCTATCAAGATTATTGACAATGTTGCTGCCAATAGTTGATCCTGGGGCAATGAAAGGCGTTTGTTAATGGGCTTCAAGCTTCAGTAACATTTAAATTTGAAATATTCCTTCTTGTTTTACCTATTAAAATATTAATTATTGCCAAAACCTGATGTTGAAAAGACATTTAAAGGCTTTTTGCCTTTAATCTGATATCCTTATCTGTTAAGACTTCCTCCCTTTCTGTGTTCATAACCCTGGTTATTTGATCACTTTACCAAAGCTCAGATGACGCCTGAGATGCTTCTCTAGGTCGAGAGGAGACGTTGACATTCGGCGAAAAACTCTGGATCTTTGAGCCGAGAGCGTTTAGTCAGAGTGTTCAATGACGAACTCAAGTGTAGAAAAAAAACACAACGCAACTAAAACAGAGATAATAATAGACTTAAGCAGGCGTTTCCTCCAAATCTCTGTTGTATCTTCATGAAAATTTCAAATGCCAGAATTTGAACCTGCTTGTCATGAGACGTCTTCGTTGCTAACATTTCTAGCTGCCGTGCTTTTTGCGGTTTATTCCTGTGACCCAGATCAGGAGCGGAGGAGTCTCTAATGTAAAATCGATGAACGCTTATGGGGCACAAACTGGTGAGAAGACTCTCAGTGCTGCAGTGAAAACAAAGTGGACAACTTCTGTATGTTTGGACTTCAACGCCCCCCCCCCCCCCCATTTTTTTTTTTTTAATCCTCCTGAAAGATATAATCTCAGGAGACTGAAAGAGTGAGATGAGTGAAGACAGATGTGTCCTCCAACGGGCGCCGCAGCGAGAGGAGCAACCAAAAGTTTCCTGTCCGTCAGCCTCCTTGTCTCAGTTTGTTAGAATCACATGCTGCATCAATAAATCAAGTCAGAGCTCTGACTCGTGAGTCTAAGAGGAGCCGCGAAAGGTTTCCAGGTCCCACCGGACTGGGATGGAATGGGAAAGGAACAGGCATGAAAGAGGATGTGGGATGAGGGTTAAACGTGAATAAGGATACAGCTGTTCAGGTGCTCTCCACCTCCTCATCCCTTTTTATCCCCTTCTCCACCTTCTTCTGCTCTCTGTACCTATTCACATTTTCTTGTCGCTAACTGTGCACCCTTTTCTCAATGCTGAAAACTTGGTGAAAGAGAGTGCCAACCCAGCAGTTCCCTGATCCCTTCTTTAGCCTCTTATCTCTTCCTTTACTGTCCGTCCTTTACTAAGTTTCACCGTTTCCTCCCAGCTGTCGCCTTTTCTCGGGTTCCCCAAGACTCCAGCCCGGGACCCAGTAGATTCATTAAGACTTTCCAAGTTTTCTGCCTGTTTGATCTGTCTTTACCTTTGTCCTCGTCTCACTTGGCCAATGTTTTACAGCCGAAAGGCAATTTTGAGCCTGGTTCCTCAGCCAGCACAAGGTCAGGTTCAGGTTTTTTGCCTTCCCTGTGGCCCTGGCCAGAATACTCATAGACAGCATCAGGCAAAGCCCGGAGGCACAGCCAGCGCAAGCACCAAATAATTAAGACAAGGACGAGATATATGAAATATGTGTTATATTTGCTCCATGTACTGTACTACTATCTGGAATGAATACAAACATATTTTTAAGTTCACTGCAGAAAAATTCACTAAGCAAAAAAATTAATAAAAATTAAATCCACCTTTGGGACATTATTTTTTATCTTGGAAAGCCTCATTTAAATGACACTACCGGTACATTTGTCAGGAATATGCATTCCTGAATATGCAGAGTAGACTATTGTCTATTATCAGGGTGTCTAAATAAAAATCTTTAGTTGATTGAAAATGCTGCGTTAAATCCTAATAGGAACCAGCATGAGAGATCGCATCACTCCAATATTAGCTTCTCTTCATCGAATTCCTGTTGAATCTAGAATAGAATTTAAAATCCTTTTATCCTAAATTACAAAGCTTTTAACAGCCGGGCTCCAACAGACAGAGCTTTCAGCTCTCAGGCTCCTCTCATGTGGAACCAGCTCACAGTTTCAGTTAAGGAGGCTGACATAGTATCTCCCCGTGAGGTGAGGTTTCTGACTTCTTTTTTTATTATTATTATTATTATTATTATTATTATTATTATTATTGAATAAAGCTTAAAGGTAGGGCTGATTTAGGCCACCCTGGACCATTTAATGGTTGAGAGTGCTGGAGGACCAACCCTGAGCTTTTTATCATTCTCACTCTCCATGTTTCACTATTGCATGTTACTAACATTCTGTCCCTCTTTTGTTGTCCGTGTCCTTCTATCCTCTAACCCCAACCAAAACAGCAGAAAGTCTCCATCTCTGAGTCTGATTCTGCAGGTTTCTTCCAGTTAAAAGGGAGTTTTTTCGTTTCCACCGTCGCTTATGTTTGCTCATGTGGAATTGCTATTTAGTTTTTTTGTTTTTCGTAAAAGTGCCTTTAAATTATTGTATTTGGCAATATACAAATAAAATTTTATTTAATTTGTGGGATGCTGAGTTCGGCATCTGTTCCGACAAACTAAAACACCATGTGACGTTCAACAATCTGATGTCCAATCACATGCACATTATTGAAACGTCCTGAAAGAGAGAGACAAATTATCCAAACACATTTTTTTCCCCAAAGCACTAGGTTTTGTTTAAGTACTAAAACAACTCCACAACATGTCATTATTGCTTTATTCTGTGCTCTCTTTCCCTCTGTACCTTCTGCAAGATCGCCAACTTTGTAACTGGAAGTTTGTGATCTGTGCTCTCGCTCTTCTCATGTCAGCTTGTTTGTTGCTCTCTGACTCTGTCCTGTGCCTTTCTCTCTAATTATCCCCGAAGCGCAAAGGCATGAAGCCACCGTCTTTATGTCTGGATCTGCAAAGGTTTTATCCAAGGAGACTTTTCTTCTCCCGTATCACCAATAATTTCTCAGTTCGATTGTTGGGTCTTCTAAGAGTGGGAAGGTACCATGAGATAGCTGTGTTGTAATTGGCACTAAATAAATAATTAAAAAGTGAAGACGTAACTATATCAAGTGCTAAAATTTAGTAACATTTTCAACACCGATCAAGGTAAAGCTTTATCTGAAAAGGTTATGTGAATATATAATCTTCTACATGCAAAGCATATTTTTCTTCCACAATCCATTTCACTCGATTTTATGTTTTATGTCTTTCTGTATTGTGTTCGACAGATATGACCATATGACCAACTGGTTCACACGGCCGTGAAACACAAAGAAAAAAGAAAAATCCCGTGTAACCTTGACATTAATAGATCTGAATATTACATTGGCGGTCTTGGATTTGCCTGAGCAGAAATGTTACTCTGTCATAATCAACCCCTTATGGTTAAAACCCTCGCTGTTCATGTTAATAAAGCAGCCGCACATTAAAGATTTCGCCTTGAATTTTTCTCAAGTGTACCCTTAGACTGTCACTTAAAAGTATGAGTGTTTAAAACTATACATTCATGATTTTTTACTCTGCTCGATGCTGTGCCTTTTCCATTTCAGGTGTGAAGGTCAGCTTTTTTTTTTTCTGTTGCTGCACCCTTTTGATTTGCATACTTGTCAAGGCTTCTTCGGCTTTTTTCTCCCGTGTTTATCTTGACATCAAATTCTGTTTTGTCGTGCAAACTGCTACATTTGTCTGCTATTTATGTTGGAAGCAGCAACGGATTCAGACATTTCTCTTCTCATGTATAACTTGAAGGAATCATATGTGTGTTTAAGTGTTTGTAGGCAAAGAACAGTCAGGAAATGATCAGTACAACCTCAATATGTAGACCTTGAATATAGAAATAGAGAATTTGTTTCTCAAAAGGCAGCAGCAGGGGGTTGGGCAGTAAACTGGCACAACCCAAAGTCCAAACACACCACATCACACCGCTCTTATCACATTGCATCCTATTTGTATAGTCCCGGCACAAACAGAGCAATAAAATCAACATTTTGCACTTTTACAGTGAGTTAGTGCTGTAATTATTCGCTTGAGACTTTTTACTGTGAGCTTGCCCAGCAGATGCAAAAAAGGTCAATTCACCTGGCCACTGGGCACAATAATTTATATGCCATTTTAAAAAGTTGTAATTAAGTTAATTTACAACTTATAGAGATGCATATTTCTTACACCATCTGGTCATTTGCTGTTTGGAAGCAAGTCTTGTTGTTGTGCAGGACCGTGATGTCCTTCTTCTTAGTCCTTCCAGCGAAGCTCTGATTGGTTATAAATAGCCGATGGGGAGCACAATGCACAATCTATTTTTTTGCACAACAAATTAGAGTTGACAGATGTCGGCAGCAATTCAGAGATCTGGAAACACGGTAGTTTCCCCCCGTCTCGTCTTCTCTTACCTAGAAGTTAAGCTAATTGCGTCTTCGCTCTGATGCATACAGATGTGCAAGTGGAACAGAGATTCTCATCTAACTCTCGGTAAGTGTGATGGCTCGTTTTCCTCATCGATCAACTTGCACAGCGCAGGTTATGAGCTGTCATCATCATTGTTATAAAGCGTCAAACGACTCTGAGAGATAAGTTTTCATGCATACAGGTATTGATGTCAGGAAAGTTTCCAGGAAAACAGCTTCCTCACCTCCCTCATACTCAGGGCAGTTCCCTGAGGTTTCATTGAGGCTCTCCTCCTCGGTGATGATGATGTTCTCTATGTCCTTCATTGTCAGATGGTCCCGGAAGGCGTGGAACAGCACCTGTTTCAGCTCATCCAGAGACAGCTGCTGCATGTCAAACTGCAGGGGCACACGACGATCAATGAAGAGACACAGTCAGCCACAAACTGGCTTTATGAGGCCAGATAAATATAGAAGGTAAGAATGACGTGTGAAATGTACGAGCTGCAAGAAATGGCGGCATATGAACATGATGATGCCTTATTGGACAAATGTGCAATGTACAGAGACAGGATGTAAACAGGAGCTGTTAGATGTAATGTAAAGCATCCATGGTGCTATTTCTGGGTGCCTGCATCCGTATGTGTGTCAGTATGTGTGTGTGTGTGTGTGTGTATTAATATAGGTGGAAAATATCCTTTGCACAATGGGCTTAATGGATGTATTAATTACTACAGAAGAACTGGCACACTTCGGTCTCTGTAGGTGGTTGTATTTTCAGTCCTGTGAACATGTTTGTGTGTAAAATGTTTTAGCTTTTTTTCTTTGGCTCTCATCTCTCCCTGACTTGAAGGCTGAATCTCCTCCTCTGTCCAGTTCCTTGTCTGCCCTTCCAAATAATCATGTCCTTCCTGCCTCCTCAGCAGCCCCCCCCCCCCCCCCCCCCCCCCATCACCGCCATCACCAACTCCGCTCCCTCCTGCAATCTACAGATGCACACAAGTAAACAACATCTTCATATCCACGGGCATGTATGTGTAGATTATTTACCTTACTGACGGCCTGAAATACAATCAGTCACTTGGTTTAGCACACCAGATGGACACACTGAGACAGGCATGGCAAAGAGGAAGAAAATGAGGGGCTGACTGAGAGAGTAAGAGAGAGGCTGCAAGATTAGAAAATGGGAGAGTACGATGAGGTCAAAGAAAAGGGAGACAAACGAGGCAGTGGGAGACAGATGGAGAAAACAGAACTGGCAGACAATGGTGGTAAAGATGTAAAAGAGTTGCGATAATGAAGAAGAGATGCTCATTTCAACAAGAGGATGATAATCCTGCTCAGTCTTTATTGCCTTGCTTACTTTACACAGAATGCAGCATCTTCTATGCTCATCTGCATTAGGTAGAACAGCAGATGAGTGTTCACTAAAGGATAATTCATGCAAAAGTTTAAATATCATTGTTACTGTGCATCCAACGTATTAGGACAAGACACAACAACATCCTTAAGGACATGCAGTTTCTTTTTTATTTCCAAAGGAAAAGTACCACATTTTAGGACACTCCCCTGTTTATTTTCATCAAGTCAGATTAGAAGACTAAGTTATACCTTTAAATTGTACACCGAGAGAAAACCAGTGTACAGGCTTTCCTGGCCTTGAGTATAGAAAACAAAACAGGTAAATAAACAACCAAGATTAAAGCTAATCTGTTGGATTTCATGTAGGACAGAGACAGACGAGCAATTTCCCCATGATTCCACTCGTAATAGTGAGCTAAATGAATCATTTGCAGCTGCAGCACCATATCTAATGGAGAGATAAGAGAGTGATATTAATCATCTTATCTCAGTCTCAATTTATTCTGGATTTATGACATCACTTTTGGAAATGTAGCTCATCTTTGTCCTTTAGTTTTGATTCTGGCAGATTGAAACATTTTGACATTGTTTGACTGACAGAACAAAAGGGCTTGTTTGGTGTCTGATTTAAATTTCGGCATCGTTCTAACAGTTGTTATGCAAACACATAAACCAATAGCTGCTATTCAACATGCTCTAACCCATATAAGATGTTTGGAGAAGGGATGCATGCAATTAGTTAACTTGCCATATGTAAATTAGACGTAAAATAGTGAAATCAATCCAAGATGTTGTCGCTATATTAGCTAAGCAGGATATTCTCCTTTCGCATGCATGCTAAATATTGGTGAGAAACACACAGTAAGGTATTATTACTGCGTTTGCTTTAGGAAAATGACCAGCAATCTCATATAATTACCTTATTGAGATACTAAAATTACTGTATTAATGAGCCTGGTTTACATGGATGCTAAATGTCTAATCATTATCAGATATGTATTGTTATTAGTTTATTCCGATAATGATGTAAAGCACAATCTGATATGCCATATGAGAACTTTAATAAACACATCTATGTACTTTGTAGTCTTCCAGCAGGCATCGCCTTTATAATCTGATTAATTTTATTCTTTTACATCTTTGCGTCGTTAGGAGAAGACAAACGACAACAAACGCGGAGTAAAAACTCAACGAAGAGCCACTTCTGGAGTGAAATTTAGATGAATTTCATGTTGAATAAATGCAGGAAGTTCAAATCTTATGTCACTACATACATTCCGACAATGCACTGGGACATTTCTGAAGTGCATAAAAGTGCAGGGTATAAAAGTAATGAGGAAGACACACTGCACTCATCCTCACTGCGCTTGTTTTGCCATAAAAAAAATTAAGCAACCTCACATGATTGATTGAGCCACTAATGTCACACATTTAGAGTAACAAAGCAATCAGTGGAATGCAAACAAGATATTATTGCATGAATAGAGAACCATGATATTATATTCCAATGTGCACACATAAAAGTAATAAGAAACACGTGTGCGCACTCCCACACAAACTCCTTGAATCAGGTCTTTGTGTACTTTGCATGTGTGTTTTTTCCTCTGCTTTACAAATGTCTATTGATTCCAATCTGACCACTGGTGCTGCTTCTCCAGGTGATTTACAGTGTCATTATGGCCACATGCATTTCGATGCATAGACAAGCACAGGAGCAAAAACAAATGTACACAACATGAATTGCAAACCTGAGACACTGCAATATAAAATAAAATAATGTCACATAACAGACAAGCACACTCTGGGTTTTATCCTTGCCTTCTTTCCTCCCCACTAACACGCACGCAATACCAGCTTTATTTTTCAAGCTATAATAAAAGAGCATTATTCTTCAGAATTTAACTGATGTTCTTTATTCTAATACTTCTGTATCAGTAATCTAGTAAATATGACAAAGCAGACAGAGCGCTGGTCCATTTTAATGTGAGCAAAAGTCATAATGACCACAAATAAAAACAGCAACAAAAATATTCTTATGGAAACAGAAATGTCACTTCACCACCAAAATGTGGTAATTCCTCCTCTGTAATCGTTTGGATTTTCGTAAACAGATACACCCGGGGTATGATTATTCCTCAAAGCTGTGTGAGGTAAATGTGCATCACAAGCGTCTGCATCCACGGCTGCTTCTGTTCCTGTACCTTCATATCTCTTCACACCTTATCGGTGTGGTAACACCTGGAAATTGCTTGCTGTCCTCTAGGATCATACTCTTTATACATTACATTATAGATATATATGTATACACATTGTTATCTCAAGTGTCTGCTATGTTGCTTTTCTGCGCACTTTAAAATACACATCTGTCTATCAATGCCCTGAATTTCTCTTTTTTGTGCTCCAGATTGAGTTGCTATGGACTGAGGGTGTTTTCTACCACACAGACTGTGAAGCCTCTTGAGGAGTTTTTTTTTTTTCCCTTTTTTTTTCCAAATATTGAGATATTGAATTGAAAGTGACTTGAAAGTGTCTTCTTTTTTTTTTTTTTGCATTTGTGTTCATACTTCACACATTTACGGTCAAACAATAAAACACACATTGGACCGCTCTGAGTCATGCTGCTTCGTGTGCCACTGCAGGGCAGATAAACATGGATTGGCAGAAGCAGTTTCAGGGCTCGCGCTGCCTCAATTTCACCCTCCTTCCCAACATAGCTGTCTCTGCCTGGAATGGTTGCAGGGAAATAGAGAAACACCTCTTTAGACTGCAGCCGTAGGACAGACAACATGACAGCTGAGGGCAGCAGCATGGATAATGTACAATGTTTCTGTCTGTCTCTTTGAGGGGCGAAAAGCCACAGTGGAGCTGCAACCTGTTACTAGTCAACAGAGTGATTTCTCCCCCTGCCTGGTCTCTGAAGGACACTGACACACAAACAAACACGCAAAATACAGGGACACAGAGGAGAGACAGAAGCTCCCGACGTAAACTAAGCACATCATTACTCACTGAATAAACTCTCATATCTGATGCATGAACATGCTTGCATGTTGAAAGGCGTGTGACAGGAGAACAACAGGGGATCAGGAGCAGAGACGGGCGCCTTACCGAAGGAGCCAGGACACATCAATCAGAGGAACAGGTGCTTACACGCCGTCCTTCCTGTCTAATCCTGCTTGGCGTTGTAGAGCACAAGCTTGTTTCATCAGTCCTGCACCTGCTCTGTTTTCTGACCCTCGTCTGAAAAGTCACACAGAGTGACAACCTTAAAGCATTGTTTATTTTATTCTGGACTCTTTTTTCTCAAATTTTTTTCTTTCTGTCTAGAACAGGTGCTGTTATGCGACATCTTCAAGTTCAGATAAAACACGGATGCGCTTTAATCAAAAACAAAAATGCACAACTAAAGATGCATTCATGTACTAAGGATGGACATCCAGTCGAGTGATGCATTCATGTGATCGATATGTGACATCCTGCAACGGCTGTTCTTTCACTCAGTTTCTTTCTGTCACATTTTGTCGATTAGCGGTATTAGCTGACATAATCAAGTTCAAATTAAAGTTTTCCATGGACAGCAGATGAATTGCGTGCAGAAAGTGCTAAAAATCTGAAGAAAACTACACAAGTACACACAAGACAACCTGCCATTTCTTTTATTCTGCTCTAGTTCAGTTTTTCTCTCGGGGAGTGTTGCTGTCAGGATTTCTTTGAGTTGAGTTAAAGAGATAAGCGTTGAAATAAAAAAAATGCAAACACTATGCAGGGATGTCTTCAACATGTGACAACCTGCAAGAGTGTGAAGTTGAACAGACCTGCTGAATATGTGACAAACCTGAAAGGACAATGCTTCAAATCACGGGCAGAATTCAACTGCAGACTTAGACACTGAGAGTAAAGTTCAAAAAGTTTTCACAGTCAGGTTCCAAACAAACCAAGCAAAGGTATCCAGAAAGGGCTCATTGAGAGGCAAATGGGAAGCATAATTTGAAGATGAGAAGAGGAGACTTGCGAGATGTCTTGAAACAGAGGAACATAGGCGATCTAGCAATAGGAACATGAGTGAAGAGAGTTTATATAGGGACGGAGAGACAGGAAGACAAGTGAACTGAAACAGAGACGAGACATATGAGATTCAAAATAAAACAGAGAACAACAGGTGAGACACACAAACTTGACAATGACACAGCAAGCGACCAGCCAGACAATTTGTTTTAGCCTCTTTCTTTTCCTTCCTGTTATAGTATGGCTTTCTGTTGGGCAACATCTCCAAGTTCAAAAAACAATTTTGTCTAAAAACCACACCATCTGTACACCAAAAAAAAAAAAAAAGAAGGTTTTAATTGAAAGCAATAGACAAAGATGCATGTGCCAAATGTTCAACCAACTGGAAGTGTGCAAACATGCAATTATGTCCAGTAGAAGAGAGCCAGAGTGGAAACCACAAATAAACTGTGAAAGCAGATCAATTGTATCCATTACATGATTTTATCATAAGAAATGCAGACACACAGATGCATACATGTACCCAATATGAGACAAATGTCTTGTTTTTCTTGCCCAGCAGCAGTGGTGCTGAAAGGCAACATTTTCATATTCAATCAAAACTTTTGCCAGCAAAAGAGATGCGTTATGTGTTGATCAACAAGACAAATGTTCACACAGAAATGGATTAATGCTTCCTCGTAAACTGTCAAAGACACAGGCAGGTCCAGCAGTATGTGCAAGTACCATTAAAAAAAAAGAAACCATTATTCTGCTTTCATTCCCTTTGCTTTTCCATGTCCAGCAGTAGTGCTGTGAGACCACTTCTTAAAGTTCAAACTATTCAAAGGAAAAGAAATCGTGCACAAATTGCTACAATCAAAGAAAAAAAAAAAAAACTGCATTCAGAAAGATGCATGCGTGTGTTAAAAACACACAACAGTGAATGCGCACACACAATGAGAACATCTAGTAATACAAAATAGTAGGCACAACAAAGCAGGCAGAGGCCAGAGCCAACCTCAAATGAATAATAGATAAACACGATCCACAGGAGCAGAATCTGTCAAGGTGGCCGACTATGTGATGCAACAGAAGACGGCTACTAAAAATATGAACAGATTTGAACCAATCTGAAGGAAAGTTTTCCAGAGTTAAGGTGCTGAAACAAAACTGTTCTTGTCCCAGTTCAAGTAATTGCAGTGTGGATAAAACATTTAGCAAAGAGCAGTTATTATGTAACAGACACACGCCTCTCTCTAAAAAAAAAAAGAAAAAGAAAAAACTCTTCCCTGGTCATTGGAGGAAACCCTGCAGACTGTTTCAACAGATGTAGATGGCAGAGATGGGTTGAAATCTACTTTCTTCAGCTGCTTCTCATTTTCTGTTTTCATTGATAGAAATACTGGCAGGTGGTCGAACTAATGGACGACAAGGTAATGGAAGAAAATCTGAAATGTGAAATGATTCTCCAAGACAATTTAGTTATTACCGTGACAGATTATTCGATGTGAACAAGTTCAGGCCCTGAACAGTCGCCCGGCCACACGTGAGCCGAGTGAAAATTGGATTCAGATCAGACACATCAGATGTTTTGATGTCTTGGTAATGAGGAATCACATTTCCTGGCTTTAAGACCGCAGACTAAAACAGATAACTGGTTTATTGTCAGACATTCTGCTGAGCTGGAGGACCATTCAATCATTTAAGATGGGGAACAGGCAGACGTCTGAGCCAGGTGGTGGGTTTGAAACCCCTGGTTTGAACCATCTCAAGAGTGCACTCACACGCTTAAAGACCAAAGCAAAAAAAACAACAACTTTGATTTGCTTTGTGTTTGAACTGTTTTTGCAGAGATAATTGCTCCACGAAGAATAAAGCATATGCACAATACAGTACAAAACGTTTTGGACTGGTGTGGGGAAGAAAAGAGGTGCAGCAGTGCATTCAGATAATGATTTGTTAATTTTTTAATTTATTTTTTAATCACAAATTCACAAAAGAGAATCAGCTGGAGAGGAGTGTGTATTTTGTGCGACCACCCTTTGTCTTCAAAGCAGCTTCAGCTCCTCTCAGCACACTTGCACACAGTTTCTAAATGAAATTTGTATGGGTTGCAAGGTTGTTTCACATCTCAGAGAACTGAGCACAGATCTGCTGTGGATGCAGTCTGGTTCAGGTCTTTCTGCCTATTTGTGTAAACCCAGACAAATTTGATTAAGATTGGGGCTCTGTGGGGGCCACACCATCACTTCCAGGACCCCCAGTTCTTCTTCACTCTGAAGGTACTTCTTAATGATCACTGGCTGTGACTTTAGTGTTGTTTTCCTGCTGCAGAATGAATTAGGAGCCAATCAGACGCCTTCCTGCTGGCATTACATGACGGATAAATAGCATTATGTCACACCAGCGTAAGACTTCTGCACAACACTGCACGGAATGCTTTACTGATGGGAACTCAGTTAACTGCTTTGTTTAAAAACCATAACTCAAAGTGCAAGTGCATACAGATAGACGCTTTCGTAAAACAACCTTCAAGACACAATGAGAAAAATCCTCCTCATGCAACACCCTCTCATGTCTATGTACAAATACATCTTGAACGTGAAGTGATAATCTAAAAACCAAATGGCCATGTATTAGTAAAGAGAGTGCTCCGTAGTTTGCTTCTGTTACACCCTGCAGTGATGTAAAAATGCAGAGGAGTAACACTTTTAACACCCAACAGCCGTGAGAAGTTCTTCCAGGAGCTGTTGAGTTCTAATTTAAGTAGGTCATGCAGGAGTTTTTGGGGGTAAATCGTATTAAACATGCTTTGGCGGAGGCTCAGGTGGTGGAGCAGGCTGGTCATCACGCGCAGGCTTCGTCCATTCCCCGATTTGCATGCCCATCAGGACAAACAAATGTGCCAGGCAAACGTTGCGCAAAGCGGGCCACCGACTGGCTTTTTATGAGTGATTGTAAAACAATAGACCCTGTGGACCTCTTTCCTGCTCTCGCTCAAGCACACACATATTTCCTCCAAACTATAAACACTGTTAAGTTATTGGCTTAAAAATGGTTGTTTTTACCTTAGCAGAGAGCGGCTGTCTTTAGGCACTGGAGCTTAATTTGCGATGGAAGACTGGGTGCTATCTCTTTCAGATCTAATTTACTGACTGTCAGCAGAAATGTGGTAACTTGAGTCAGGAGTTTTTTTTTTCAAAGCAGATATCTTTCCCTGAGGTCTTTTCTCAAACCGCACAACAACGGCGAATAAACAGTAAAACAGGGGATGTTTCAATGGTAAACGGAGTCAAACAAGCCGGACAGAACCACCAAGGCACACACTGTTTATTCAACACACACGATGCACGCACACGAAGGAAGATACACAAAAAGAATCCCAATTTCAGTATTTCCAATAAAATTAGGCATCGTCT